>NC_139945.1:54642835-54655335 GCF_963454915.1 Gymnoscopelus microlampas
TGTACAGTGCAGATTTCAAAAAAACGATTTTTAGCAGCCTCTGCTGGTCATTTCCGTCACTGCAGGCCGTTTGTTTATTACTGCGTTACCCAGAATTCCATTTGTTTTCACCGGAAGACAGAAGTGTTTCAAAAAGCGTTCTTTTAATTGTTTTATACGATCTGTGGATCGTTTCTCTTAGCCAGTGGAGCTTTAGTTACCGTGAGCTGTGTTTTCTTTTTCTGTTTTTTTTCGTTCTTCAAATCATACAATCTGTTAAAATCAGCGTGAGTTTCCTTTTTGTTATTAGCGCGGTAGTTCCTGGCCAAACAGGAAACCGGTGCAGTAGTTCCTGGCCAAACAGGAAACCGGTGCATTTCCGCTTCCATTTTCCGGCCAGATGACGTCATTTTCGCGGGACAGTCAACTCCGACCACGTTCAATAAAAAATATATAAATAAAAGGCTTTCGGGGGTGAAATTCATGGAGTGGGTGTTGTGAAACATTTGCCACTCACAAAAGATATACAATTTAACTTTAGTTTTATTGAAAAAGTTACCTAGCATTACTTTAAGTAACAGAGTATTTCTATATTGCAGTATTGGTACTTTTACGTAAAGAATTTCAGTACCTTTTCCACCACTGATTACTTTCTATTTTTACTTACCTTCAAACATTCTGCTCCGGCGTCTTATAGTTGTATTGTGCATAGGCCTACAGAAAAAAAGAAAAGAGAAGAAAATAAGAAAACCCCTAGCCTAGATGCTATAGTCTCTCAATAAATGCTGTAACTGTAATGCAGTTAAATGCTGTAATTGTAGGCTACATATACCCATAGCTATGAACATGCACACATGCACCTATATGTTAGAGAGCACTTATTTCTATCTCAAGCAAAATTAAAGGCAATAGAAGGTTGTTTGAAGGTAAGAAAAAGAGATGCCTCAAAGACATGAAGGTAATAGAACTAGATAAGCTGGGCCGGTTGATCCAGGCAGATGGAGCTTTTCCAGAGCACAGTATGTCCAGCATATGTGGTGTATGTGAGAGCGTGGCCAGAATGTGGAATGCTGAAACACACAATTATCTATGACATGCACACAAACTAGTGTGTGTGCTTGTGCATGTATGCATCCTGCACAGGCATGCGTGCGTGCGTGCGCGCGCAAGTGCGTGAGTGCGTGTTCCTGCTGTAGCGCAGTAGTGCAGTGGGTTCTTGTTCTTGTGAAACTAGGAACATGATTCACAGAACAGTCAATATGAGAGAGAGATAGTGACTCTCTCTTCATGTCTCTCACTTTCTGCCCTTGGTTTCCTGTCTCTCTATACTCTCCTGTCTGAAATAAAGCAGAGAAATGAAAGAACAAGACAATGACTCAGTCATGTATACCAGCTTGCTTTCTTTTCTCTCTCTCTGTGTGTGCGCGTGTGTTTGCCGTGTATGCGCCGGGTAGGCGCAGCTTGTTTTCATAGACCTGGTGCTTATTTCTCTCGCAGAATCTGGAAACACAGCTAGGCCCGAACGGACGCTGCACAGATCGTATGCAGAGGTGTAAAGCAACTAAGCACATTTACTCAAGTACTTTACATTTTTTTGTATAGTAGGGCCCAGAGAGGCGAGAGGCGTGTCTAGTACCATAGCTTGGGAGGACGAGACGTTCAGAGAGAGAGAGAGAGAGGGAGAGGGCGGGAGGATACATGAAAGGAAAGGAAAGAAGCAAGTGAACAGAGGAACACAAATTATGATGATTGGTGCTATTTTGGTGTAGTTATGTTCCTTGAGACAGACATTGTTGTTCATCTATGGCATGAGAACAGAGACAAGAAGCATATAGTGTCGGTCACTTCTGTACTACTGTCCAATATATCTTCTCTACACAGGTTTTTATCCCCTCTTCATCTCTCCCCTCTCTTTTCTCTTGTCACTTCATCCCTTGTCTCTTCCGCCCCCCATCTGTCCATCTCTCTTCTCCATCTAAACTCTCATTACATTCCATTTAACTAATCTCATCTCTCCTGACCCCGCCTTTATGTCGCCGTCTCTCATCGGTCCGCTTTCAATCCAGATCAATCACTCTCCAGTTCATATCTCCTCTCCTCTCCCCTTCCCTCACGTCCTTTTCTCACCCCGTCTCTCCCCTCTGTATTCTCTTTTCTTGAACTCCTTTGCTTTTCCTCGTTCCCTAATGCTTTCATTTCATCTCCTTCCTCTGGGATGGAAAACAAAAAGAATGTGTGTGTGTGTGTGTGTGTGTGTGTGTGTGTGTGTGTGTGTGTGTGTGTGTGTGTGTGTGTGTGTGTGTGTGTGTGTGTGTGTGTGTGTGAGTCCTCTCATTCTCTCTCCACTCTACCTGTCGCTGCAGTTTCTCTCTGCGTCTGTCTTCTTCCATCTATACTTCCATTTATTTATGTCCTCACCTTTATTCACCCCCTCTCTCTCTCTCTCTCTCTCTCTCTCTCTCTCTCTCTCTCTCTCTCTCTCTCTCTCTCTCCTCACAGCACCTCTCCTCTCTATGGCTGTAGGACGTTGAGAGTTTTATTGCCCCCAACAGTTCATAGAACACAAAAGCAGAGGGCTAAACCAAACAAAGCAACTGAAATGCATTCAGAAGGAGGGACAACTTAATATACGAAGGGGTGTTAATATCACGTCTGCCCCGGAAACACGATGTCCCAGGTGTTTGATACTGGAAATGGGGAACCACCCAATTTTCCTGTTTGTTTTCCTTGCATTCTTCCTTTAAAATGAGCTCGGTCCTGAGGTGCCAGGGACTGTGAGTGCTGTGATTGGTTACTTATCTCACCCCGCGGAGGTGAAACTGGGACAGCACCAATGCGATATGGAGATGAGCACCAGGGGGCATGACCTCCTTAAGATGTTGGAGATGAGCCTGACAATCGAGGTGACATCAGTGCTGATCTGGAGTGACGGCAATGCAGGGAATGTGTGTGTGTGTGTGTGTGTGTGTGTGTGTGTGTGTGTGTGTGTGTGTGTGTGTGTGTGTGTGTGTGTGTGTGTGTGTGTGTGTGTGTGTGTGTGTGCGCGCACGCGCGTGCGTGTGGGTGCTTGCGTGCGTAAAGAAATTGAGAACACCAATGTTGTAGGGACATGCAGTCCCTAAACTCAAATTTCTACTAAAATTTGGCCTATGTTAGGAACACACTCTACCCACAATCTGCTTCTTGTTTTTATTCATTAAATGTAACAAAGGATCTTTGTGCTCAATCATCTCTGGGATCCCTATCCCAGCAGCAGTTATACAGTACCTGCAGGCGAGGAGATGTGATCAGCTGTCCTGATGCCCGCTGGGCCATGGGGAGAGAGAGAGAGCTGTTCAGTTCAGTGTTGATATAAAATATCTCTGCGTCCTACAGGGAACAAATCATCTCGCTGATACGTATTCTATCATATCTTGGAAAGCTGATCTCAACACTCGAGTGCATTTCACCATAACGGTCACATTGCACATTTTATTGCCAATGGGACAGTATGTCTCTTTTCGTACTTGCAGAGATCCAACTGTAGGATATGTTTGAAAATGTGCACAATCATTCATTTCAGTCATTAAATGTGGGACCCGCTAATGTTTTGCGAAATATAACCATAATTGCATCAGAATGTAGTTATGGCTGAACTGCTGCTCATCTGTTCTTGGGACCAAAGAATATTAAAGACTAACATTGTTGATTCTTTATGTGAATCCTATGTCACACATTCTCACACTTGTGATTTCAGAAATGAATGGTTTTGCTTGTAGAAACAGCCATACTGTACATTTTTATTGGTTTTGATTAGAGATACGATATGTCTGATATCATGGCTTCTGCTCTTTTGCACAATGCAGAGTGTAAATTCATTTTGTTTTCCTACCTCATGTACATCAAGCAGGATGTTCTGGTCTTTTACCATTTAGGTAATTGAATAGGGGGTTGTGAGGAGGTCTTTAAAATGCAAAAACCTTTCCGCTCTGATGCGGATGTGGTATAATTTGGAAAGAGTGGGACATACACAGCCAATTATTTCTGAAGCTGTATGCGTAATTCCGTCCAGGAGTTTTTTTTCTTGTGGGTAGAATTGCATACAGTTATTTTTTAGAATGTCATACAGTAAATCAGCTACATACATCTTGACAAAGAAGCAGTTAACCTTGCATACACATCTACAAATCATGCAATTCTGTCAATAATTACTATAATAAACAGTTAATTATTTCTAAATATTATGTGTTCAGCTTCACTTTGTGCTCCAAAATACATAATTTCCTATTATGTGCGTTGCAACACAGTGAGGAAAGAGAGAGAGAGGGAAAAGAAACCATGGCTCCCACACATGAGTCTGTTCTTCTCGTTCACAGCGTGAAGAAGCAATTAACAGAGATGATTCAAGACAAGTTCCATCCTAGCACTCTGGTATTTTCAAGTGTGAAGTCCCTGACACAAAGGTAAAACTACACTGTGATTAACTAACACAACAAGTAACAGCAGGCACAATATTTGTTGGCTGTTTTTGTGCCATCACAGAAGATATACGTATGTTATGTATATTGAAACATAATAATGAACATGTGGATCTGTCATTCTTGTACGTGATTTCTGGAGAATACACCCTGCCCCACACATACTGAATCAGTATAGTCACTTTCTCATATGAACGCTGGAAAATGTCCGGGTAATCAGGTCAGGACATTGTCCAGTGTTAGCCGTTGTCACATACTGTATAGCACGCAACAGGAGAATGTCCATTTCAGATGCGTTCACACATAATACTCAGTTTGATAAGGTGATCTGGGTAGGAGATCTGGGTAGTGACACAGACATTAGCTACTCCCACATACATATAACACAGCCTGAGGAAGATGTGAGGATCAAATGCAATCTTTTTCTATTTCCTTCCACAGAACATGACAGCTACACTGAATTGCTCGACATGTGGTCTCCCATTGATGCACCCATGCATGCAAAACACAAACAAAACATCTTTCCTAGTAGGCCTAATGTAGACAACGAGCTACAACGCACTTTTAATCAAAACGAGCCATCCTCTGAGCTGGAGTCTCAAATCAACTCTAGAACATTGGTCTCTATAGCTACAGCCAAGTGCACACTGCGAAGGGAAGCATGAGGTGTAGCTTGTGTCTACAATTAGGCTACTGCAGTATTAAAGAGATGTTTATGTTAGATCTGTGAATATTTCCATCTCGGACGCTAATAAAAAGCAGAATGATTAAACTGGAGGGAAGGCTCTACCTGTCGACAATAGAAGCGTCATCAACCCGCTGAATGTAAATTCCCCGGACAATCACCGCGTCAATTCACACATAGAGTGGTTTGAGCCAAATCGGACATTAGCCGGACTTAACTCAAGGGTCCTGCCAGCATAAAGTCTGTTGCACGTACGATCTTACTGAGCCGGAATGTTGCGTTCATACATACAGCCCCTCCATTTAAAGTCTGGAAAACGTCCATAATACAGTGCATGTCTGGAAGTGACTTATGACTGCATTCTCCCCTCCACATCCTGAACCTGTCACCCATGGTTAAACATCAACTGACTCTGCGGGTGGCCCCGTTGGAAGGAGGCAGGAGAGAGCTGACTGCCTTTTCCCCTTCTCCAATTTAAGGCCCGCTCAGCCAGAACAGTACAGTTTGACCAGAGCCACACAGTACAAAGCGCCACTTAAGGACCCATTCAGGGAGCTACTGTATAACTCTGTGCTTACGTTAGCATAGCCCCTGGCCAGGCTACATGGCTGATTGAATTCCCCAGGGGCCCCTTTCTGGTCTGTGAGTATAGTTAACCTCTGACTCTGCCTGATATGCAATCCAATAAGTGCGCCTAGAAAAAAGAAAACAAATAAATATGAAACCCAGACGGAAATGAGCGGCGAGGGTACGAGGGAGAGAGACAGACAGACAGACAGACAGACAGACAGACAGACAGACAGACAGACAGACAGACAGACAGAGAGACAGACAGACAGACAGACAGACATCCTCTCTCGATCTCTTCTCTCGTGATCTCCTCTCCCCTCGCCTTCTCTCCTAGTAAAAATACTAAATATTTGAAAATAGCCTATGTATAAAATAGGGCTAAAGTGGTTACTGTATGTTTCATTATGTCATAGTTTATATCTGAAAAGTAACTAGTAACTAAAGTTTTCAAATAATTGTAGTGGAGTAAAAGTACAATATTTGCCTCTGAGATGTAGTGGAGTAGAAGTAAAAGTATTGGAAATAGGAAATACTCAAGTACAGTACAAATACCTCAAAATTGTACTTAAGTACAGTACTTGAGTGAATGTACTTAGTTACTTTCCACCACTGATCCAAACTGACTTCAACCTGAGAGGGAGACGAGCATGCAGGCCTCGGCCCTCAAATCTTATTTGGCTGCAGGACCTCAGAACCAACTCAGTAGATAGGAAATACTAAATCACACCATGGCCCACAGAGAGAGAGAGAGAGAGAGAGAGAGAGAGAGAGAGAGAGAGAGAGAGAGAGAGAGAGAGAGAGAGAGAGAGAGAGAGAGAGAGAGAGAGAGAGAGAGAGAGAGCATGGGGAGGGGGAAAGAAAACAAATGGTGTGAGAAATTACAGGAAATTGCTGGAAAACTGAAAAAAGAGGTGGGCTGGAAGACACGAAGAAAATTCTGAGAGAGAGAGAGAGAGAGAGAGAGAGAGAGAGAGAGAGAGAGAGAGAGAGAGAGAGAGAGAGAGAGAGATGGGGGGCAGAGGAAGAGTGAGAGATAGAAATGGTGCAGGAGATAACTCCTGCACCTTCTGAGAGGAATGGTGAGATAGAGGACAGGGGAGGGAATGAGAGGTGCATCAGAAAGAGAGTGAGAGAGAGAGAGAGAGAGAGAGAGAGAGAGAGAGAGAGAGAGAGAGAGAATGACTAATCGGAGCAAGGCGATCATAAAATCAGGCGGGGCGAAATCCCAAACCGACGTGGAAAGAGTCACAGACAGGTGGAGAGAGAGAGTTTTCTCACAAATTCCAACCCCCTCTCTCCTTCCAACTGCTTCCTCACACAAAATACATGCTTTTACCTCTAGGCTTTTTCCATGTACTGTAACCCCACTCCTCCACTTCTGCTTGCACCTTCTCCCTTTCACTCTTGCTCCTGATTTGTACTGTTGGGATTTCCTCTCCTGCTACCCCCCCCCCCCCCTCCTATCCTAAAGAAATGGGATAGGGAGACCTTGAAAGCAAAATGTGTCTTTGCAATAAAACCCAGCACGATCATAAGGAGTGCAAGGGAGACATGGATGGAGAGAGGAAAAGGGGGGAGGGGACATCTTACCGTAGGTCGTGCTGCGTCATTTCATAATGCGACCACAGAGGGCTGTGTGCTGGTAGAGCACTTAGAAAACTCTGCCCACTCTTCTCTTCTCGTATCAGCCCTCCCCACCTGTCACTATAGCCATGACTACAACAGGCAGAGAGACAGTGACACACTACCTGCTGCTTTGGAACGGAACCAATCCAGCCGTAAAGAGCACATCACAAATTATGGAGAGGTGGTCCTTTGTACCCCTTTCACCTCCATCCCTCTCTCCTCTCCTCTCCTCCATTCCGTCTCACTCCGACTGGGACTGGCCCGATGCCCAACTGGCTGACTGGCCAGACGGCAGTTGGAAGACAAACAGCCTAATTCTGGCAGGGAATGGATAGAGTGGGAGAAAGTGAGGGATGGATGGGGAGAGGGGTAAGGACAGAGAGAGAGAGAGAGAGAGAGAGAGAGAGAGAGAGAGAGAGAGAGAGAGAGAGAGAGAGAGAGAGGAGGGGAGGGATGGAGGGCCAGTTCCACAGGGAGTGGAGTGGAAGTGTGCTGGATGCCATTGATTTGCAATTCCAATGATGCCTGCTTACAGTGAATTACACGCCGTTGCACTCGGGCTTAAGTGTGCATAAATAATCACCCAGCTCCGTCCCATAATGGATGGTACCACCTTAACAAAGTTAGTCAGCGTCCCTGTCGTGGAGAAAACGTAAACATTACAGCCATTATGATAAGAGCTGGGGAGGACCGGATTGAGTCAGGGAGATCCGTCAGACTATCATGATAGTTTTGATACAGTGTCCAAACAGCTGTTTATTCAAACTCCACAAGGCATCGGAGACTCTGTCCCCCCCAGACCATAATTATTATGTACGACAACATTCCCTCAGCCTCTGGATATAGGTACATAACTTTAAAAGACAAAAAGGAACACAGTGCAGGCTGCATGTTGATGCCGCCGACGAAGCAACAATCAGCATTTCGATTGCTCGTCATTTTCACACTCACTACCTAAAATAAGGCCTTCGGTGACAAAAGCACATTTAACAGCCACAGGAGGGACAGAAACGTAGCCAGCAGGGCTAATGTGGAATGTAATCTCCCCATATTCAATGCAGCGTGGCGCACAGCAGCTAGCGTGTTGTTAACGGGCCCCTATGGAGAGGAGAGCCAGGGATTAGCACGGTGGAGACTCACTGAACACAATGAGAACACAGAGAGCAGATAGACGCCAAACACAACAGATAGACGCCAAACACAACAAATGGATGCCAAACACAACAGATAGATGCCAAACACAACAAATGGATGCCAAACACAACAGATAGATGCCAAACACGGCCACTCTCTACATGCGTACAGCAGGACGCCTGGCCAAAACCAGGACAGAGGGAGAAGGAGGAAGAGATGGAGAGCGAGCAAATGAACAATGGGATCAAGATAATGAGCGACGGAGCAACGGCGAAGGGAAGAGAAGGTGGAGGAGTAGACTAGGAGAGGGGTGGAGGCATGTTGTTGTTATGTTGGTAATAGGCTCTATGCACAGCAGCCATATTGGAAAGAAATTGGGCCTCGTCTTACTTCCCTCACAGGTGTTACCAATGATTCTAATGAAGGCTCTGTTCCATTCTGGCCAGGGTGCTGATATTGTGCATGTTGGCTCACTAGAAACACTCCATTTTGGTTCCCAAATGGCCCCTTATGGTGGGTGTGTAACTCTGAGACCCGTGAGGGTCCGTTTGGTTCCATTTGTACACTCTCAGAGTTATGGGGGTCCTTGAAAATAAGACGACCACTGTGCCACACTAAATGGAACAGGCCCTTAATTAGTATTATTGGTAACACCTGTGAAGGAAGTAAGGAAGGGGCCCAATTCATTCCCAAATGGCTGCAGTGCATAGAGCCTATTATTCTGGCAACAGTTTCTCTGTCACGACCGCCAAAGACAACTAATCAGCATCTTCATTCACTCCACAGTCGCAAGACACAAAACAGAGAGATGGAGATATAGATAGAGAGAGAGAGGAACCGTGAGTAACAAGGGATACAGGAGAGGGAGAGAGGAGGAGAGAGAGAATGGGTGGAAGCTACAGATGGAAAGAGGAGGGATGGATGGCTGGAAGACGGATGGACGGCACTAAATGGTATCATTAGTCGCCAAATTAACGATGTGTGATGTTTCTGTGTGTGTGTGTGTGTGTGTGTGTGTGTGTGTGTGTGTGTGTGTGTGTGTGTGTGTGTGTGTGTGTGTGTGTGTGTGTGTGTGTGTGTGTGTGTGTGTGTGTTAACAACATGGCAGTTTGTTCGCCAACAATAAACACAGCCATGTCTGAACATGTCAAAGAGCGGAGACTAGCACTAATGAGCCGGGACATGCTACAGGGTACAGAGGGGGATGAGGGGAAAACTGAATTGAACCGAGAGACGACTGACATGACTGACATGAAGTTTAAGAGAGGTTTAAGTACATTTGACAGGCAGACAAAATCATCTTCAAATTCCCATGTTGGTTCTTATAAATATATTTGTGCCGCTGCAGCAGCAGAGGATAAGAAGATAGGCTGTAGATATAGAAATGCAATAAATCATAAGGGGAATGTGAAAGGTGTTGACAAATGTTATGCTAATTGTCTCCACCAGGCCGAAGGCATGGCAGAGACTATGTTTTGCCCCCTGTCCGTCCATTCGTCTGTGTGTCCGTGTGTCCGTCCATCTGTCTGCGTATAGCTAATCTCTGGCACTGTTGGCCCGGTCGACGTGAAACTGTGCACACACACTCCCTGGATACCACCAATTATTTCACATGGGCTTGTTACGCCACCAGGAGGCCGGTTTTTGCACAAAGAAAAAAAAAATATATATTACTCATACAGATTTTATCCATACATCATGCAAATCGGTACACAGTATCTCTATAGTCATGTGATCAAGACGGATCTGTTTGATTTTTCATATTCCATCCTGATTGGCTAAGATTGACAAGTTTGCAGGAGTGGCCCGTTTGTAACAAAATGCCTCAAATCATGAATGCAGGTCCGATTGTGGTGAAACTTTGCATGCACATTTGCAACACATGCCCCACCACATTTTTGGATATTACTCCTACAGATTTTGTCCAAACATCACGCAAATCAGAACACATTATCGCTATAGTCATGTGATCAAGATGGATCAGTCTGATTCTTCATATTCCATCAACATTGCTGGCACACAATAACCTACCTGACCTGGCGGAGACCTGTGCTCCGAGGAGCACTTTTTCTAGTTTGATTTGGTTTCTACTATCTATACCTGCTAGGAATAGTGGTTGGCATTCAGTTGAAGTTAGGAAGAGACAGGAAAGTGGATTTAATTTTTTTGCTGACATTCTGAAGACATGGACAATGATGCACAGTTGCATGGCCTCCACGGAGTCCTCTGCCTGCATCCTTTTGTTCACCAGACCTGTGGTTTGTTTTTCATGACTCTTTTTGTACAAATGTGTGTGAGCAATTTTAGTCACTTCTGGCGAAGTAAACAACCACTGGACCACTGACTGGAACCAGCAGCTTTCTAATATAATCTTCACCAATGTTGTGACAGATTCCTCTGTTGTTTTTTCTACCGTTCCCACTTGGGCCAAAAAAGAATCCCTGGCCACAGCGCTGGCAGCTACAGTATATGGTCGCTGCCTTGTCGTCAAGGACATGTAATTTCATGTCATTAATTTGATGTTATTTATTAATACCTTGAGCGAAACAACCGTTAGTTACTGTAGATCGCTGTCTACAAAAATGTCAATTTCTTTTTTTTGTGTACTAGTTCTGATTGTTTTCACAATTTAAAGTACAGTAGGTAGGTCCTTTAGACACGAGTAACTACAGAGAGTTTTCTGTTTTAAAAAGGAGATTTCTGAAGGCCTAAATGATGGTCACGTTGGACTGCGTTTGCTGTGAGAAGATGTAGCAGCATGGTGAATCTATCAATAATAAAGCTATCAGCGAGGTTGTGCTATGAATGAGTAACTGCAAATTATGGGAATCAACATTATATTGGCTGTGTTGAAAAATAGCGAACACCTATCCTTTAATAATGTCTGAACAGGACAGACAAAGGATCATACTACATCTAGCATTTAATTGGAAGGCAGGTGTAATATAAACAGCACGACTCTGAAGTCTGAACTGGTCAGACAGACAACATAAAACCATTAACCAGTGGTGGAAAAAGTACTCACATTCTTTACTTAAGTAAAAGTATATCAATACTGCAATGTAGAAGTTCAGTTCAGTTCAGTTCAGTTCAGTTCAGTTCAGTTCAGTTTATTTGTCAGCACTTTTGGACAACAAAATACATGTCTATGTTATGTACATCAGTGCTTTCAGAACAAGGCATAATTTCAAAAAGTCCAAGGCACAGGTTGTGAAGTCCATTTGACATAAGGTGTTAAAGGGCAAGACCACTTTGGTAGAGGTTTGGGTTGTGCAGTTACCTTGCCATGATGTAACTCCAAAGGTGGACTAAACAGTACTGGGTTTGGTGATGCTCTATATTGTCTGAATCAACTTTGTTTGTGTTCGTTTACATGCTAAAAGAGTGACTTTGAGAGCTGTTTGACCGTATAATTTGAATTTCAATGAGGAGCATATTTTGAATTGTCAATTTCTAAACAATGGAACAATTATTTTTGATTTCTTGTCCACCTTTAGAGTTACACCATGGCAAGGTAACTACACAACCCAAACCTCTACCAAAGTGGTCTTGCCCTTTAAGATGCCGAAAAAAGGGGACAGGGAGAAGCATGATGCTTATCGAGCCCGACCCCTGGCTCAGTTTGCATAAATGAATTCAATTGTCACAGTGTTTACAGCACACTTCAAGAATACATAATTAACATGGTGTTCTTGCGCACATACATACAACATACCCTCCCACACGTGACCCACGCTCTCTCACACGCACACTCACAACTCTCTGAAAATTGGAAATACTCCAGTAAAGTAAAGAAAATATAATTAGTTTCTTTACACCACTGCATAAAGCAGCTAACCAAGTCTGATGATACTGTAAAAAAAAGAAAATGTGTGGATTGATTCCCTTGCTAGTTCCACCTGTTTTGGTGGACCATAAAGACCTGAGGCCGATTCTCCAAATAGCTTCTAAATCAGTAATTCGCAAAAATGTTTTGTGACAGGGACCCCCAGAAGAGAACCACTACTCTAAATCCTATAGCTTTCTGAAAAACGTATGTTGCGCTATAT
>NC_139945.1:54660335-54665335 GCF_963454915.1 Gymnoscopelus microlampas
ATACAGTATGTCCATATATGGGCATGTTCACAGAGGAATGTGCACATCTTGTACCTGTATTTAGGCCAGGTGCTGGTGCTGGTGTTGGTGTGTCTCCCACTTGAGCTTCTCCTCCATGTGCACTTCAAGGAACTTGAACTCGCTGACCCTTTCCACTGCAGCTCCATTGATGAGCTCCTCCGGAAGAAGTGCATGATCAGCTCCTTGGTCTTGTCGACGTTGAGGGTGAGGCTGTTCTCCTGGCACCATGAGTGCCAGGAGAACTGATCTCATCTCCTGCTCCAGTGCTGAGGGTCAATGTGTGGGATGTGATGCTGCTGCCCATGTTTGTAGCTGATAGATTATGTCCTTGATATTGTTAATGCGGCCCTCACTATTGTCAAATAGATTGTCTCAAACATGCCTTTACAACTAAATAAATAGCAAATGTTCATGATTTTGTAATCACTTGGTATAAAACTCATTATCCTTGGTATAAAACATTATCCAATGCCACTAGAAACACCTTTTCAACAATGACACTGGGCAAACCTCTCCAACAATGTCACTGGAAACATCTGTCCAACAATAGGCTCTATGCACAGCAGCCATTTTGGAGATAAATTGGGCCCCTTCCTTGCTTCCTTCACAGGTGTTACCAATGACACTAATGAAGGCTCTGTTCCATTTAGTGTAGCACAGTGGTTCTCAAACTTTTTAATTTCAAGGACCCCCATAACTCTGAGAGTGTACAAATGGACCCGGGAGGGTCCATTTGGTTCCATTTGTACACTCTCAGAGTTACACCCTCTCAAGGAACCATGAGGGTCCCTGGACCACACTTTGAGACCCACTAGTATTTCTAGTGAGCCAACATGCACAATATCAGCACCCTGACTCTGTTTGACCAGAATGGAACAGAGCCTTCATTAGTATCATTGGTAACACCTGTGAAGGAACTCAGAAGACAATTTTTCTCCAAAATGGCTGCTGTGCATAGAGCCTATAGGCCTACCGTATCTGCAATCCAGACAAGGGAGGCAGACAATTAAACATGGACGTGGAGCAAATGTATGAATTATTGGCATTCAGAGATTCATTAACTGTAGTCGGCAGGGAAGATTTTGATCTTTGGGGAGGACAGTCTAGTTAGATTGTGGCCCCCCTGCTGGTGGATTTGAAGCTGATAGGAGTAGATCAAATCAAAAGGCACAGCAGGAGGGAAGACAGTAAATTGGCATGGAGTTTTGATCTCTGATCAAACAAACTTACAGACCAGAATAGAGTTGATGAGGTCTGACTGCTAGCACTGCATTATTAAGAAAATACAGGTGTTCAAGAACAAATACAGAAGAATACTGTAACTTTTTACACTCAGAGAAGTGAAATTGCCACACAGTATTGGTTGAAAGCCCAATCAATCATCTGTTTGGGGTTTCAAAACAGCGCTCTGTATGCTCAAGTAAACTACTGTAGCCATCCCAGACTGCCTGTAGGCTGCTTCATTTGTGCACCTTCATCTGGCTCCCTTTTTTCACCTTGGGTCTTACTTCATTATTTCATCAAACCCATCTTACAGACTACGCTCACATAACATGCCTTAGCACTCAGAACCTGCACTGAGTTTGGGAGGAAAAAAAGCCTTCATGTTCTTTCTGCATGGAATGAACTTAAAACAAACTGTGAAACTGCTAGGCTTTCATGACTAGATCTGATCTCATGCAAAGTAATTAGATAGGAGAATGTCGATGTTTTACTATAAGTGGTGTTCTATTCATTTGTATTAATGTGACCTTCTCTCCCCAGCAACTACTATCCTCTAATTTCCCCCCAATCCCAAAACTTTGCCTTATGTTCTTTTTGTGTCTTGTTTGTCTTTTAAATGCAGTGTTAAAAAAAAGAGATTGAGAGTGACTACCTGGCGTAAAAGAAAACAGAATAGCAGAATAAACAGCATAACAGAAGCACTGCCATTGTGGGCGCGTGGACGTGTTTTCATGTGTGCCCTGCGCCCCTCTGTGTGTGTGTGTGTGTGTGTGTGTGTGTGTGTGTGTGTGTGTGTGTGTGTGTGTGTGTGTGTGTGTGTGTGTGTGTGTGTGTGTGTGTGTGTGTGTGTGTGTGTGTGTGTGTGTGTGTGTGTGCGCGTGTGCGTGTGTGCGTTCCTCCCATGTACATCTGTGCGTGGGAGGAAGGGTTTCTTGGCAGTTGATGGGGAATTAGAGATGGGAGATAATTGAGTCTTGAAGGTGGCTCGTCATTATCCAAAAGGCAATTCCAATCCAGCATAATTAAGGCACAACAATGCAATCACTGTCAGCTCATTAAGGGGAATAATACAATTCACATCAGTGTCACTCTCTCAAATGCCAACTAGGAGCTAGACCCTGATCACACAGGCAACCTCCAAGCCAAGCTCACACAGTCACGTCTCTACTCTGTTTCCCCCTCTCCAGCCACATTTCCTTCAACTCTTTTAACTGGCTATTCTCAGCCCCCGCCACCCTTCACCATCACCATCACCTGACTGCACCCCTCCCATCTACACACTTAACCGCGTCAGCCGTGCAGTCACCTAAGCTTCCTGAAATGTTTTTATTTCTAATGAGTGACTTTTTTTCACAAATTGTTGGTCTTCAGATCACACTGCCAAGCCACTTGTGTTTCTGGGATTCTGCATAATCTGCCAGTCTGAGCAAGTACGGTCAATCTGGTGTGTTCGTAAAGTACTGTATCTACAGTGTGTATGTGTACAAGTACTGTCTCTACTGTCTCTTGTTACATCAATACTCTCCCATCTCACAACATCATACTAAGCTCTGAGCATAACTATAGTCCTGGGTTCCTGGAGGTGGCACACCCGTTTCCTCTTCCGGTTCATTTTCTCATCAATCAAGCTTTGTTGATTGGCTCGGCAGCAGATTCGAACTGCAAACACTAGACACCTTCGGGAACCGACGACTACAGTCAAACATGGGGTGTATACTGGGGCGCCCGCTGGCCTAGTGGTCTAGGCGCATACCACGTACGCTGGTAATCCAGCTTGACAGCGTGTCACGGGCATGACTCCCGATCCCGGCGACCTTTGCTGTGTGTCTCCCCCCATCTCTCTCCCCATATCCTGTCAGCCTACTGTCCTATCAATAAAGGCATAAAAAGCCCCCAAAAATATATTTAAAAAGAAACATAGAGCCTGTACTCTCCCATCCCATATCTATATTATTAATGAGGTGGTTAACAACATGCTATCTTAATGTAGTGTGTGTGTGTGTGTGTGTGTGTGTGTGTGTGTGTGTGTGTGTGTGTGTGTGTGTGTGTGTGTGTGTGCGCACGTGTGCACGCACGAGTGTGTGTGTGTGTGTGTGTGTGTGTGTACAAACAACACATGTGCCACCAGTGACACACACTTCTTTTAATAGTCGCATTTTCTACCCAACAACCATGACCATCTCCTTTAAGATTACCATAAAACATAGATTATAGAGAGATGGGGGAGAGAGAGAGAGTCAGTGCGACATGTTCGCCTAGGCACATACAATTTAATTATAGCTGCAATCAATCTGATTTACTGGGGCACACACACACACACACACACACACACACACACACACACACACACACACACACACACACACACACACACACACACACACACACACACACACACACACACACACACACACACACACACACACACACACACACACCCTGGTCTCTCTTAGCCTTCATGTTATTACTTTTTCTCCGCTCTGTTCCATTCAGATACGGAAGTCAGACTGGTTCCTTCGCTGTTACTGGTGAGCATGACAACACAAACAATACTCACTGAATCCCAGCTTACATGCACCTGTGTACACACACACACACACACACACACACACACACACACACACACACACACACACACACACACACACACACACACACACACACACACACACACACCCACACGTGTCACTCCAGATGATCACAGTAGCCCAAGGCGCAAAAGCAATAAAGATTGATGGATTGATTGACACATGCACGCATGCATGCACGCACGCACACCCGCGTGCGTGCGGGTACACACACACACACACACACACACACACACACACACACACACACACACACACACACACACACACACACACGCGCGCACAGTCTTGTCCCCAGAGGTAATATAATCTCGTCTCAGCTGTTGGATTCATCAGGCTGATGTAAGAAGGAAACCGGTATTTATATGATGTAGAGATTGAGTTGGAGGGAGAAATTGTGAGAGAGACATACGGGGGGGGGGGGGGGGGGGTTCAGATGGTAAGGAGCAATGGATGGATAGAATCGAGGCAGAAAGGAGAGAGATTGGATGAAAAAACAGGTTGTGGCCCTTACTCCAACACTAGTCTAGTTAAGTGGAATGAATGGAAGAGAGAACAATGGGGGGAAGGGAGGAAGAAGGGGAGTGAGATTGGACCATGGAGATTAGGTATAGAGGGGCTGCATGGAGGACAGGAAGGAAAATGTAGAAAGAGAGAGGAATATGGAAACCGACAGAAAGAGAAGAAACGGCTTCCTGGTGGATCAGCCAGTTAGTGCACAGACCATCATGCTGTTGCACCAAGTGCAGTGGTATGTGGCGGGGCTGGGACCATGGTTGAAATGCTAATTCCCCGAAAGTACCAACAGTGACATAAACAAATCATAATAACAATGGGGAATCCTGGGCAAAACGTTTGTTTTGGGGAGTAACAGTACGTTGTGAGAGGTCAATGGCAAGTACAGCGAAACGATCGCTCTGCCAGGCAAGCAGCAGTCATATTCCTTTCATCAGGCGCAAGACCATGAGATCAGGAGAGAGAGAGAGACAGCTTCAGAGAGACAGAGAGAGGGGGAGATTGCTCTCGCCGGAGAGAGCTGTACTCACACATGGAGGGGGTCTGGTAAAGGGATGCAGGATGGAGGGAGAAGGATGCAAGAGAGATTGCAGAGAGAGGTTCTGAGGTGAAGTGCGGATGGAGGGACTGTGCAGATTAAACAAATTAGAA
>NC_139945.1:54670335-54684566 GCF_963454915.1 Gymnoscopelus microlampas
AATGAAGGAGGACAGCGCTAAGCGATGTTGGCACTGAATCTCAACCCCTCTTTCCTCCTACTGCTCTTCTTCTCATCCCTTCCTCCTCCTCTCCATCACTCCATCACTCCATCCCCCTCCACGTCTGTAAGTCTTATGCTGCCTGTCTTTTATCATGGAGCACTGACACCTGTCCTGTTCTCATCTCTCTCAGCCTGTTCACTCCTCTGTCTTTTCTCTCTCTCTCTCTCTCTCTCTCTCTCTCTCTCTCTCTCTCTCTCTCTCTCTGTGTGTGTGCGTCTGTGTGTGTGTGTGTGTGTGTGTGTGTGTGTGTGTGTGCGTGCGTGCGTGCGTGCGTGCGTTACAGTGTTAGACAGGCTGTGTAATTCAGCCTCTAATCACGCCGCTGTCCTCTCCATGTGCTCCAGGCCACGTTCCTTGTTTTACCTTCATTTATTTACAGCAGCCTGACAGACAGCAGTTGTTCCTTTTCAGCTGAATATTGAACACTGACACGGTTTGAAGACGCCCAGTACATTTAGCCTGCAGTCTGTGAGTCACGCTGCTTAATGAGGAACATTGCTGGAGGAACACTGCTAGGAGTTAAGCACCTTGCTGAAGGGCACATAGATACAGTATAGGTGTTCAGGCAAAGGAGAGGGACCTGCATTCTGCTTCTAAACTTTAATCTTTCTTAATGAATGATAATGATAATGAGCTTTATTTATATAGTACTTTTCATACATAGAAAAGCAGTTTTAAGTGCTGTGCAATACAGCAAAAACTTAAAACAGATTAAAAACAAGCAATACATGAATTTCTTTCTGTAGCACTTTCTGGAACAAAGTTACAAAGTGCTTTGGAAAAAGAAGATAGAAAATTAAAGGAGCATAACATGAAAGAGATGAAATAAATAAATAAGTTGAAATTATAAGTTAAAGTAAACATCCAATAAAATAAATCGAAGGCACAAAAAGAAATAAGAGCGGCAAGAAGATCTCTTGCCTGAGGCAAGAGGGCCCTATCTGACGATCTCAGGCTGTGCTCAGGCTCATACGCGACCAACATAAAATGTAATTGGGAGCCTGGCCCTTATAGGCTTTAAAACACTACAATCTTAAAACCAATACTGAAACTCACAAGCAACCAGAGAAGAGAAGTAAGGATGGGTGTAATATGGCTGTGTTTTCTGGTTAAAAGTCTAGCAGCAGAATTTTGCAACAGGTTTTTTTACTGAGCCCAGTGGAAAGCCTACTTTTGGACCATTTATGTCAAAGCAGGCATCCTTACAACAGGACAGTGGTTCTCAACCTTTTCATATTTGAGCTGGGGACCCCCCCACCCTGACAAGCACTTGGAATTGAAGAAGTTGAGGCATTACATTTCATTTGACTTTTGTTCTGCAGATAAAAATTGTGAAAATAGCAGATCTACAAGCTTGGAGCTTGTAGATTGGCTATTTTCACACATTTTCTCATACATTATACATTATTTGACAATTTGGCCAATGTTTGACCAGTTTTTTATAGGCTATAGTGTGTTGGTTACGTTTGATGCAGTAATGGTCTTTTTTCTTTCTTTTTTGATGTATTAAAATGGCCTTAAATTGTCACTTCACTGCCCCCCCCCACCCCCCTCTGGGAGACTTGTTCATTGAAGGCACTTTTGCCTTCTTTACACAAATAAGAAATCAATAGAATTGACCAGGAAACTACTTTTTATGTAAGACAACACCAGCAAGATTTTGAGAATCGTAGAGGCTCCAGTCTTGATGGATGCGTCTGACTCTCATCATGCTCAGAAAAAATCTATATCTTATATGCAATATATGACACCATGCAATCTATCAGTGCAGTTGATTCTACCCCAATAAAAACAAAATAGGGGGAAGAAATATGGATACTGAGATCTCGGACACTGTGGGAAGCAAACATGGAGCACATCCATGCTCTAATAACACAAGGCCACTGTATTATCCAATAACAAATTTGACACGTCTTCATTATTCTATAGGAGAGGTTAATATCGTGACATTTACCCAACTGGTGTCTTTCAGCAGATGATGTACTACCAGTACATAATAACATGTCCCAGTGGGGTGGGGAATCTATGTATACATTTCCCAGCTTATATATCAGATTTCCCAGCCGACTAGGAAATATAGATAAAATCGCATACAAAGGAGAATTTGAACATTAACACTGCCGTCGACGCGTTTTCGAGTCAATGGAGAGCTCCGGTTATATTTTCTTTTCTCTGGACGAAGAACAGTTATCGTCGTTGTGTTTACCAACAATGTGAAACCCGATCATAAGCTAAGCTAAGCTAAGATGGCCAGCGGGGAGGGCCGTGAAATACGACTACAGAAAACGGATATGACGTCTGCAGCCTCTTTGGGAGGGGGAGAGAGAGAGATGGGAGACAGAGAGAAAAAACTTAAAGGTAGGGTAAGTGATTTTCTTTGGTTAAATAAGTGTTAAATAGCTCTACATTCTGATAGTACTCATTGCTATAGAGTGTCTGTTCAGTAAAAGGAGTCTCCTTGTCTCTCCAGCTCTTTATAAAACAGAAAATGCATTTTCGTTTCAGTTTCAGTTTCATTTCCAATTTTATCCAATCAGGACAGAGAACTCAATCAGGATATAGATTAAACAAGTGACATTGGAAGTGATGACACTAAGAAATGAGCAGGCAAAATTGGAACTGGAACACTATAAAAATGAAGCTTAAAAATAGGTACTTTCTCCTGATTGGCTGAGATTTTGACACCTACCGGAAAATGTATTTGCTGTTTATTAAAGAGCTGGAGAGACGGGGAGACTCCTGTTACTGAACAAACACTCTATAGCAATGATTACTGTCAGAATATAGTGCTTTAACCTTTTAACAAAATACTTTTTGTTTTAACCAAAAAATATCACTTACCCTACCTTTAACTCTTTGATTGCTGGTCGATCTGTCGTGTTTGTTTATAAACACGGCCAAAACGATTATAATGGATATAGCAATTCCGTGACCGGTTGAAAAGGTTATAAAACACGAAAATCGCTGGCACTGGGTGAGTACATTATGAAAATACTCTGGCAGTCAAAGAGTTAACATTGGTTGGCATTTTGCTCTTTGTAATGTTGCTCTCTCTCCTTCGCTTCGCCACAGAAACCCACAAAGCATTGGCGGATTTAAGGAATCCCGTGCAGACCTGTAATCCATGGGGGAACTGAGCTGAGGAGAGTACAGCACTTCATGGATAAACTCTTCAAGGAATGGATTTTAGGTTTAAAAACAAACCTAGTCGACTAGCAACGGCAGCAATGGAGAAGTCTTCTGGTAGAAAAAAAAAGTCCCTTAGCAACAGGCAGATAAGAAGGTGAAACTTTATTAACATGTTAAAAAGATGTGCAATAATGTAAACCTCATATGAGGTAGAGTTAACACACGGTATTCATGGGACCGTGAATACCGCGTGGATCCTGCTAGGATTCATATGCAAACGCCAGATGCCTCATCAGTCTGGGATGTCTTAAAAGTAATAATACATTGATACTTAAAGGGGCTACACCATGAATGTAAAACAAATATATTATATATAAATATTGCCCCCTAATACGTATTAAACAGGTTGTAAGCCTAAAAAAACATCCAGATATTTTTTCTCACAATCTGACTGTCTGCCATTCCAAGCTTTTTCAGCTGCAATACCAAAACGTCCTCTTTTGGGCAGAGGGGCGCTACTGAGCAATTCTGTCTGTCAATCATCACCTCCACCCGCCCTCGTCATCCCTTTTCCCCGCCCCCATTAGAATACGGCCCGCCCTTCGCCCAAAACAGGAAGGAAGTCCTTGTTGCCGTGCATTTAGCGGGGTGGGGGCGGGACTAGAAATGTTCCTTACATAAGCAACATTGCCATTCTGAGATGGCCTGTTCAGACACGCCCATTCTGAAAATCTTTGAAATGAGAATGAATGACTGAATGTTAAAAATATATTTTTTTTTTATAAGAGACACTGGGGAGCCCAAAAAATACCCCCCAAAAAAGAAAAATGAAATTCATGGTGTAGCCCCTTTAAAAGGTTTGTGTGGTTTTGTACGATCATCTTTCCAGGACAAAAAGATGCATTTCTGCTCTCACCCCGGATATAAATATGGAACTTTACCCCTTTGCCACCCAGACGCCAAATGTATGCTCTGAGAGCACACACTTGTCGCTGAAAGCATAAATTGGCCTTAAATTGGCCCAACATTATTGTGTATGTCCTGTTGTGCCATTATCATGGTTCAGTTTTCTTCACTCATCTCTGCTTTTTGGTTCTTTTTTATTTGAACTTTCGAGTTTCATTTTCTGTGGTGTGTGATTTTCTCTTCACATCTCTCTCTCTTCCCACTTTTCGCTCCATCACTCCTCAATAAATCTCTCCTCCTTTTTCCATTACAGGACTCTTTCCATCCATTTCTTCCTATCTCTCCTTATTTCTCTATATCCCCTTCCCGCTCTCACTCTATAGTCATCTCTCTTTCTGGCCCCCCCCAGGGGCGTCACGGCCAGTCACTGTGCGTACGACGCGACACCCTCACTCTCACAGATCCGTGATTTCATACCCCCCACTTTTTTGAATATATATATTTTTTTGATAATAAATCGGTGAAATCAGGCAAAAATAAGAATTAAATAACCTAACCCTAACACCGAAATAAAGTAACCAAAACACGAAAAAAAGTAACAAAATCCGCCCAAAAACGCATTTAAAAAAAAAAATACATAATTTGTTTACATTTGACAGTTACAAATGTTTTTCACGCTTACAAGCTCATAGCGCGGCACCGAGTGCCGCGCTATGAGCTTGTATATCTGCTATTTTTGAATAGCCAAAGTATAAAGTAAGGGGTATAATCCACCGAAAGTCCATCCCCCCCACCTTCTGAGAGCCTGTGACGTCCCTGCCCCCCCCCCCCCCCTCTCTTTCTCACTCTCTCTCTTTCACTCCTGTTTTCTTCTCTCTGCCGATCCCTCCTTCTCTGGTTCAACTCCGGGGTCCCACTGTGAGCTGATTGAGGGGCCACAGACTTTAATTGCTGTAATCAGGTTTCTGATACATGAGACTAAAGGAGGAGAAGTGGAAGGAGGGAAGAACTGAAGGAGAGACGGAGTGAAAGAATGGTACATTATTATTGCTTTTATATAAGCGCCTTGGTCTCTCTGAGTACAACACAAAGTACTTCAAGACCCCACAGAGACCACCATTCTTCACAGAAAGTTTTGACACTTTTCATCTATGTGTGGGGTTATTGTGAAAGTGTGTGTGTGTTATTGTGAAAGTGTGTGTGTGTGTGTGTGTGTGTGTGTGTGTGTGTGTGTGTGTGTGTGTGTGTGTGTGTGTGTGTGTGTGTGTGTGTGTGTGTGCGTGCGTGCGTGCGTGCGTGCGTGTGTGTGTGCGCGTGCACACACGTGTGTGTGTGTGTTCGTGTGCCACAGACTGTGGTGTGCGCGTGCATGCGTGTGTGCGCGCGCACCAAATAGTAACAAAGTCACAGTGCGTGTGCGTGTGCGTGTGCGTGTGCGTGTGCGTGTGCGTGCGCGTGCGCGTGCACACACGTGTGTGTTTGTGTGCCACAGACCGTGGTGTGTGTGTGCGTGCATGCATGTGTGTGTGCACGCGTGTGTGCACGCGCACCAAATAGTAACAAAGTCATAGAGTAACTGTGAGAAAGAGACAGACAAAGTAATGAAATATACTACAGTAAGAGGTTGTGGCAAGAAAATAAAGGAAACAGGTGTGTGTTCATGTGTTGTGTGCTGTCATACTAGCTAAAATGTTTGCAACTAAACCGAGCTAGCACTCAGAGAACTTCAAAAACTCTCAAAGACTTCATTAAACAGTTAATGACCAGCGTGCCTCTGGGTCATTACAAACACATCAGCAGGTTTTATGTTTGGCATTGCTTATGGCACTGGGGCTCAATGGGCGGTCCTGGGACCTCCAGAGGTCTTTGAAGAGATCTAAGAGATCCTTATAGCTGTCTGTAGAATATTACATGAAATTGACCAAAATAAACAAAATAATTTACATCAATTTCATTCCCACTAATTTGTGCTTGCTATGGCACTGATGTTACCTCGATGACCGGTTGCTAGGGTGAAGGCATGGATGGCAAAGACAACCTCTAAAATGTCTTCAAGGAAAACGTGAAGAGAGCCCATTTCCAATGTGCCATGATGCCATCTGGAAGACAGCTCTTCATGAGCCCCCAAATGCTGATCATGCTATGGGTGGGAGAGGAATAAGGAAACTAAGAAACTAAGTCCCTCAGCCAGTCACACTACCATTGACCAGACACACTACACCAGACTATCATGAAGATAGTGTGTTGTGCATGTGCAGCAGAAACCCCATGTAAAGCCAAGGCATGTGGTTGCGCATCAGCCAGTCTGGCTTGCACAATGTTTTGCAAATGTCAAGGAAGATCTGTCTGCAACAATGAGAAAAGAAAGCAACTCCAAGTCGAATATTCTGATGAGGAAGAAGTTGATGTCTAACCGTCATGCAAGTTGGACTACAAGTTGCACGCATTAACTAGAGAAAGGTTTATTCCCTATTAGCATATTAAATGACCTAAAACCACCCTTACAAAAACCCAATACCCTGCAGCATACCCCACCGTTGAACTTTTATGGGCCATTCATTGGCTAATTATGCAAATCTCTCAACACTAATTTTTTTGCAACAACGTTTACACATTTCAATAATAAAAGTTTATAGAAAACTACATTTTTGAGTCTAAGAACATTCCAGTAGTGTATTTTTGTAATACAGAGGTATGGTCACATATAACCCTCCAAAAAGTGCTCCCTAGTCGGTTTTGCTCAAAATCAGGAATAGTGTGCAAACTACTCTAAAGACTGTGACTGTTGTTCAAGCTCACTTGACGCTTCCCTGTACTGTGTTAAGTGCACTTGTGATGGCATTGCAAGTGGTGTGTTTCTCACCACCTCATTGAATGCCTCATTGCTTGAGCGCGTATCTGATTTGGATGAGCCTTTACAGTTTTTGTGGTTATAAGCACTTTTTAAATCACTGACAGTCTACAAAACTTGCCAACAGATTTGTAAAATGTATTCTGATTCACCAGACCAGAAGTCTGAGCTTTTCTATGAATTGCCTTTTTCTGTTAATTGACCATGTTGCAGGCAGAGAGTATTAGTTGAAACCAGGCACAGAGTTACAATCATGTTGAGGGTGAAAGACACACATGCACGGACGCACACGCACACAAATTGACCCCCCATGGGGCAGGCCTGTCAGACAGCTGAGGTAGTGTGCTGGTGGGGGGGGGGGGGGGGGGGGGGGTGAAATATAAATGGTCCTTTCCCCCTATTTGTAAGTCTCAGCTGGAGTAATTGGGTGGGGTCGAGGTCAGGTGCTGAACAGACAGGAGTCTGTTCTGTCTCTGAGTCTGTTCTTGACTAAATGGCAGCGTAAACATCACCACAGATTGGTGTGGTTTTAAGGTTTAGAGCCTTTAGTCATTGAGGTCCCCCTCCACGCTGACAGCGGGTGAAACGTTCTACCTGATTTTTAATGCTGCTCTGGGAGCCTTTAAGAAAAGTTCAAAAGACCTGCACTTCCCAATGTTCAATATAATGGGTGCTGGATCAAAAAGAAAAAACAATGAGTTTGTGCAGACAACAAAACATACAGTAAAAGGATTGTTTTACTGCAGTGATGTTTTCAAGCATGCTTCTGGTTTTCATCCAAACAGCGCTGACAAAGGCCAGAAGGGCCAAAGTATTTTTGGGGTGAACTACTCCTTTAAAGGAAGCATTAATTTGGATTCAGTACCTGGGATCTAACTGTCCATGTTATTCCCAGAAGAGGTAAATACAGGTGCATTTAGAAATGTACTGTACATAGTAATTGGCAGTAGTCACTCACTTCCATTTCCGTACATTATTAAGGCTCTTCATTGCTCTGGTCTATTGTGAGATGCTTGCTGCACCAGGGCCTTGTAATTGAATCAGGACAAAAACTGGTATTTTTAGACACTAATAGACTCCAACTAAATGATGACTCACATGCTTCATTTTTGTCATGAAGACATATTTAATGGAGTTGGGGGGGGGGGGGGGGGGGGGTGTTGAACACAGTGTGTGTGTGTGTGTCCACGTGTATTTGTGTTCGCTTGTGTGTACAGTGCATGTCCACAGTGTTTATGTTTGTTTGTTTGTGTGTGTGAGTATGAGTATGTTACTCACAGACGCGTTAAAGTGTGCAAGAGTATAAGAGAGTATAGATTTTAGACTCCAGCATTGATCCTGGCTCACCTGCTCACCACCGGTGTGCTGTGTGTGCATGTGCGTGTGTGTGTGTGCGTGTGCGTGTGCGTGTGCGTGTGCGTGTGCGTGTGCGTGTGCGTGTGCGTGCGTGCGTGCGTGTGTGTGTGCATACACATGCAGGGCGGGATCGTTATAATTCAGTCTGTAGGCTGATGGTGTGGAAGTAGTATAGCCTAATTTGGCCCAGTGCCGTGTCTCTGTGCGGGCGGACAGGTGAGCCCAAATCCATCGCTTCACTGAGCTGGATTATAGGACAGTTGTGACTCGTTTGAGTCGCAGTTGTTCCCTGTTTGCCAAATGAGCTCACGGCTTGTTGGGCGATGTGGTCTAAAATGACCCCCGGCTGGAGACCTGTTTACTAAAAACATTCATTGCATACAGAGGAGAACCAAACTGGAAAAGGCACTTACAGTAAGGGCCCTATCTTGCCTTACCCCTTATTCCTAAACGTATTAGCCATGTTTCACTATTTTGAAAAACATTTTTGAAATAGTTCAACTAGCCGATCTACATACAGCTTGTAGATCGGCTATTTGAATTATTTTTAAATGTTTTTCAAAATAGTGAAATATGGCTAATAAGTTTAGGGATAAGGGGTGAGGCGGCATGCAAGATAGGGCCCTTTGGCCCCTTACCGTAATGTCACTCACAACCCTTCTCCGGACCCCTGACCGTACTGTGTGCAGAACACCCCTTCATCACATGTGCTCTGATATCACTTTCACAAGCAATCAGCTTACATAGCATAATTAAGCACCATGGTCTAGTAAAGTCACTGTAAAAATGCTGTTTTAACACAGATTGGTGTAGGGCCAAATGATTGCTAAATTATGAGCCTAATCACCTAATAATGGTATTCCTGCTCTATAGGCTTTGTTTTTAGTCACTATGAGTCTGTGAGCATCAATCAAACAAGCACGTTTATTCAGTATTGACATTTTCCATTTTACCAAATGTTTTCCTTTAGGGTAATGAAGAGTTGACAAATAAGAGAAATCCAAAGGCCTTTCTTTGAATGCCAACTGAAAAAAAACTTCTGTTCATTAATTCATCCAGCATCAGCTTGCGCTCAAGGAGCAATGATACAGTAATGAAATAGCCAGTTAGCTAAATTATTTGCATAATAATGTACGTCGACCTTTTGGTTTGATGTGTTTGCTTTGTATGAATTCCCGGGCTATGAAGAGATTAATGTTCTCATAGTGTTTAGTGGCTATTTAGGCTCTGAGATTTATTAAAATAGGAGTTTGAAGTGGTAATTCAACAAAATAGTGCAGCAGTATTATCAATCAGTCAGTCAGTGATGCCTTCACTTCTTTGGGACTGGTTTACCCCCCCAACACTACACACCCTACCTCATCTCTCTTTCTTCTCTCTCTCCATCTCTCATGCACCACCATCCTCCTCTCCATCCCCCTTTCTCTCTCTGACATCTCTCTTCTCTTCTCTCTCTCTCCTTCCCTTTATCTCTCATACATCTCTCTTTCTTTCTACCTTTCCATCTCCCTCCCACCACTAACCCCGTCTCTCTCTCTCTCTCTCTCTCTCTGTGTGTGTGTGTGTGTGTGTGTGTGTGTGTGTGTGTGTGTGTGTGTGTGTGTGTGTGTGTGTGTGTGTGTGTGTGTGTGTCTCTCTCTCTCTCTCTTCTTTCTACCTTTCCATCTCCCTCTGTGTGTGCGTGTGTGTGCGTGTGTGTGTGTGTGTGTGTGTGTGTGTGTGTGTGTGTGTGTGTGTGTGTGTGTGTGTGTGTGTGTGTCTCTCTCTCTCTCTCTCTCTCCCCTCTCCCTCCCTCCCCCTCCCCCTCTCCCTCTCCCTCTCCCTCCCCCTCCCCCCTCCCTCCCTCCCTCTCTCTCTCTCTCTCTCTCTCTCTCTCTCTCTCTCTCTCTCTCTCTCTCTCTCTCTCTCTCTCTCTCTCTCTCTCTCTCTCTCTCTCTCTCTCCCTCCCTCTCCCTCTATCTCTCTCTCTCCCTCTCCCCTCTCCCCCCCCCCCCCCTCTCTCTCTCTCTCTCTCTCTCCTCTCATCGGGTGGAGACTCCAGTCCAGACAGTCGTCAGCTGCAGCAGCGGCAGAAAGTGACATGGCTCTCCGTCTGTGCCCGGACGACCAGCTGCCACCGTCCTCCTCCTCCTAGGGGGGAAACACCACCCATCCCTCCATCCCTCCACACCCCAGCCTCCGTACACTGACCAGTGACCACGGTGCGTGATCCACGCAGTCACGCGCAGTCCACACATTTACAACCGGGACTTTTACTCCTCGCCACACACACAGGTAGGTCGTCAAGTTTTTCTCTGGCTCTCTGTCCGTCATTGTCCCCATTTATGCTACGGGGGGCAATGCTGCTTGTTCGTTTATTCCAGGGGTCTTCAACGTTTTCAGGCCAAGGACCCCCTAGCTGAGAGAGAGATGAAGTAGGGACCCCCCTCTAAAATTGTGTTTCAGCTAAACTTTTGCTGCTCTTTTTTTCTCTCTACACCTATAACTCTTTGCCAAAAAAATAGCAGATCTACAAGCTCACAACGCCTGGCAGGGCCAGGTTGTGAGATCTGCTATTTTTTTTGCTAAAGTTCTCCTCAGAAAAGGGATGCTAGGGTTCAAGTGGTTAAACATTAAAAAATGATTAAAAAATCATGCCACACAAAGATTTGGCGGACCCCCCTGTATTAACTCTGAGGACCCTAGGGGTCCCGGACCCCCTGTTGAAGACCCCTGGTTTATTCTATAATAAAATGTAAAGCCTTGGATCACGACTATCATAGATGTAATCTGACTTTTACTTTCGTACGAAAGTAAAAGTCAGACTCTCGATACAATACATCAATGATAGTCTTGATCCAAAGCTAAATAAAATTAATAACACCTCGCCTGTTTCTGTTTTGTTTCGAGACTTCAGTCTAGCCTGTGATAGAATCCATAACTAGCCTTAATTGAGTTCACGTGTGGGCCGCGCGTGGAAGGAGAGGGGAATGAACGAATAGCCCAGTTTAGTTGTCCCAGTGAAACCATCCATTCTGTCTTTGTTTTTTTCCGAGACACAAATCTTTGTAGGTTAATTAATTAGGCCTAATAATTCCTTCTTCTCAGCGACGAGGGGCCGCCACTGTAGAAGTAGAAAGTTTAAAACGACTTTTCCACTTTGACTGTCTCTGTCATGGTCTTTTCACATCTGCTGTCTGGCAGCTCGTTTCTGTTTAGCTCCTACGGAACCTCTCCCTCCGCTGTATAGCTCCGAGATGAGGTTCCTCGTTTCCCTCTGCCGTTTGAGCAGGACATTGTCGCACATTTTCCATTTTACATGTTTCTTGCCCCTTTCTGCACATCGTATCCAAAAAGTAAAGCTTTTCCGCCATTCTCTCAGATGTTTTATGTTTGAACGCACCATAAAATCTATCCAACGAGTTGAAGGAAAGTATTTAATTTGCCTCGGTCCTCAGCCGCTTCCACAATATTTTGCATTAGAAGATGCAATTCAACATTTGACCAGTAGGGGAATCAGTAATGTTA
The DNA here is from genome assembly GCF_963454915.1 of Gymnoscopelus microlampas. Lineage (NCBI taxonomy): Eukaryota > Metazoa > Chordata > Actinopteri > Myctophiformes > Myctophidae > Gymnoscopelus > Gymnoscopelus microlampas. The sequence goes on from NC_139945.1 coordinate 54,682,148, forward strand.
TCTCTACGGGCGCAACTCTTGCGCAATGTCTTAAAAACATGTAACCGGATGAGGACCGAGGCAAATTAAATACTTTCTTCAACTCGTTGGATAGCTTTTATGGTGCGCTAGAACTTAAAACATCTGAGAGAATGGCGGTAAAGCTTTACTTTTTGGATACGATGTGCAGAAAGGGGTAAGAAACATGTAAAGTGGAAAATGTGCGACAATGTCCTGCTCAAACGGCAGAGGGAAACGAGGAACCTCATCTCGGAGCTATACAGCGGAGGGAGAGGTTCCGTCGGAGCTATAGGTTCGACTTCGACTTCGAACCCACGAGTCACGACCATCCGCATGGTAGGCGTGTGCTCTAACCCAGTGGTTCTCAAACTTTTTTGTGCCAAGGACCCTCAAATAGACACTTATTAGCCCGCGGACCCGCATTTGAAAAGATAAGCCAGGGACCCCCCATAATAGAAGATTTGTAGGCTCTCTAGCAGTGATTCTCAACCATTTTAATTTCAAGGACCCCCCAGTTTGACATGCATTAGGGTTACAGACCCCCATTTAATGGCATTTCTATCACTTGGACCGCAATTTATATTGTAAAATCTATGTCAATTTAACTCTGAGAGTGTCCAAGTCCATTTGGTTCCATTTGTACACTCTCAGAGTTACAGACCCACAAGGGTCCATTTGGTGCCTAATCTTATCTATCATTTAGCTGGGGACCCCCTCGAACTCCCTCAAGGACCCCTAACCAATGCTCTAACCACACTAGGACGGACCACCGTGCCCAGTGTAGCCTCGTCATGTGTTATATTACATTGATTATGACCGATGATGACCGTCTTGATCCAAGGCTAGTACAGTAGAGTAGACTGCCTACCGCAGTCGTTCTCAAACTGGGGGTCCAGGACCCTCAGGCCAGGGTTCTTTGGGAGGGGGTCCATAGACCCTTTGTGTCTGTAACTCCGAAAGTGTTTCACACATGTAACCATATGTACCCTTAGATATCCATTTGGTTCCAATAGTAGTAGTACTCCAGTCCAGTCAGAGTTACGGGGGACGGGGGATTTCAAAACGTTTGAGAACCACTGGCCGGTTCTGATCGGAGTGACCGGCGTGAGCACGAAAGCTTTGCTACTGTGTGTTTGTGTGTGTGTGTGTGTGTGTGTGTGTGTGTGTGTGTGTGTGTGTGCGTGCGCGCGCAGCGCAGCGCACCATACCCACTTCTGTTTGAATGTGTGCTTGTCTCCTCAGAAGCTATTTATTCTGCTGGAGCCAGACATTCAAACATTTTGCATGTGTTGTGCTGAGCTCCGTGTCCAGCTGTTCATCCAGCTGTGCATGCAGCAGCTCCGGTCTCTGGTCAGCGGTGATAAGACTCCAGGGCCTCAGCCTCAGCACCGCGCTGAGCCTCTCAGTCAGGCTCCATGGTCACTTTGATTACAGGAGAATAAACCCAGTCATGCCGCTGATTCGCAGTGGTGGAAAAAAAAGTACTGAAATGTTTTACTTAAGTAAGAGTATCAATTACTTAAATATAGAAATACTTACAAGTAAAAGTCCGGAATTCGAAATGTACTTGGGTAAAAGTACAAAAGTATTGGCATCGAAATGTACTTAAAGTACCAAAAGTAAAAGTACTCATTATGCAGAATGTCCCATTTCAAGTTTTCACATGTATAAAAATCTTTTGAAAATAGCAGATCTACAAGCTCACAATGCGACGCGTTGTGAGCTTGCAGATCGTCTATTTTCAAATGGCCGAAATGTATATAGGGCTGAAGTGGTTAATGTATGTTTTATAATATTAAACAAAATCTACAAAGTAACTAGCAAGTTTTCAAATAATTGTAGTGGAGTAAAAGTAAAAGAAAAACTGAAAACTGGAAATACTCCAGTATAGAAAAAACACCTCAGAAATGTACGTAAGTACAGTGCTTGAGTAAATGTACTTAGTTACACCACTGCTTTCATAAGAGGAAAAATAAACCCATTTATGCCGCTGATTCTGTCCCCAAGAACGGCGTGTGGGAGGCAGCTGGCGCGTGCATCCACCCGGCACCGTGCGCCCTTTGCATGTGAACCCAATGAATCGGTTGGAAATAGCATCGATGCGAACCTGACGAGTGACGACCCCCCGGTGCCTCCGTGTATACTAAAGCCTGATGTAGATCAATATTGATCTGGTCTCCAGATCAATTACGAGCGGTTAGGGAGCTGCGCACGAAGTGGATGTGAAGGGTGTGGTACATTGTTTTTCCTCGCATAAAGTGAACATTTCTGTCTGTCTGTCTGTCTGTCTGTCTGTCTTGTCTTGTGCCTCCACGGGTTCAGTTGTAAAAGTCAGCCTGTGTTTGCTTGATAACTTTGTTATGCATCGTAATGTTTTTGTATATATTTGTCTTACTCATTGTCTTTAACTTTAAGTCAT
>NC_139945.1:54684766-54754766 GCF_963454915.1 Gymnoscopelus microlampas
GACTATGATTTGCACTCTGTCATTCCGTTCGTCCATCCGTCGGTGTGACTCCGGCACCGTTGGCCCGATTGCAGCGAAACTGTGCACGCGCACTCCCTGGGCACCAGAGCAGAAGCTCTGCCCCAAATTCTTTCAGATTGGCCTGTTATATCGCAACCAGGAGGCCGATTTTTGCGAAACACATCTTTTTATAAAACTCCTACAGATTTGGTCCAAACACCACGCAAATTGGTACACATTATCTCTATAGTCATTTGATCAAGGCTGATCTGTCCGATTTTTCATATTCCCTCCTGATTGGCTAAGATTGGCTTCCAAAGTTTGCAGGATTTGTCTGTTTTGAACAAAATGCCTCAAATCATGAACGCAGCATGCGATTTCCGTGACATTTTGCATGCACATTCCCACTAGGCAAAGGAAGAAATGCCACTAGATTTTTTTCAAATCAGCCTCACGGTGACGCTATAACAGGCCGATTCATGTTTTTACCTATAACTGCACCGATTTTTTTCACATCTGCCTTTTATAGCGCCACCAGGAGTCCGATTTTTGTTCAGAAAATCACTTTAATTGGTACACAATATCTCTATAGTCATGAGATCAAGACGGATCTGTCCGATTTTTCATATTCTATCCTGATTGGCCAACATTGGCTTCTAAAGTCTGTTTTGAACAGAATGCCCCAAATCATGAAGGCAGTGTGCGATTTCCGTGAAATTTTGCACGCACATTCCCACTAAGCAGAGGAAGAAATACACCCTTTTCACATTGGCGTGTTATAGCGCCACCAGCAGGTCAATTTTTGCAAAACAAATTTTTGAAACAAAATGCCTCAGTGAAAGGCCTAGGAAGAAATGGCACCCTTTTCACATTGGCCTATTATAGTGCCACCAGGAGGCCACAATAACCTACCTGACCTGGCGGAGACCTGTGCTCCCGAGGAGCACTTTTTCTGATTTAGAGCTTTATGTAGATTATGCACAGAAAAATCCTCATAACTCTATAAAAGATTTACCCAAATTTAGTATGTGGAAAAGAACAAACAGGGTTTCTGTTCACATGTATGCAGAGGTGGAAAGTAACTAAGTACATTTACTTAAGTACTGTACTTAAGTAAGATTTGGAGGTATTTGTACTTTACTTGAGTATGTCCAATTTCCAATACTTTTACTTCTACTCCACTACATCTCAGGGGCAAATATTGTACTTTTACTCTACTACAATTATTTGAACATTTTAGTTACTAGTTACTTTTCAGATATAAATTATTATATTATGAAACATATACATTAACCACTTTAGCCCTATTTTATACCGAGGCTATTTGAAAATAGCCGATCTACAAGCTCACAACGCATCGCATCGCGACGCGTTGTGAGCTTGTAGATCGGCTATTTTCAAACATTTTAGTACTTTTACTTTTGGTACTTTAAGTACATTTTGATACCAATACTTTTGTACTTTTTCTCAAGTAAATTTAGAATTCCGGACTTTTACTTGTAACGGAGTACTTCTACATTGCAGTATTGATACTTTTACTTAAGTAAAACATTTGAGTACTTTTTCCACCATTGCATGTATGTATGCGTGCGTGTACAGTATGTTTGACAATGTGTCTTCGTTGCAGGTGGCTGCTTCCTCCTCAGGCTCTGAATGCCTACTATCTCCCTAACAAGAATCAAATGGGTGAGCCGTTGCATGAGTGATCGCTGCACATACTCATACCGTTGTAACTGTCTCAACACACGAGTGCGCACACTTGTCTTCATTGCAACTGTGCGCCACAACGTCAACAATTGGTTAACTACTTAATTGCTAATACTACATTTTAAGGTGGAATTCAGAAATAACTATTATAACATTATTCACATTTCTACACACTGCATCTCTTTTTAAGTGAAATGTCACTGATTTTCTTCACTCTGTTTGTGTCTCTCCTCCAGTATTTCCTGCAGGCATTCTTCAGCCCACCCTCTACGACCCAGAGTTTCCACAGTAAGTGTCTCTTCTTCTCTTCCGTACTACCTCTCACCTGGCCCGTCAAACCCAAAAGCAAGCCAACCCCACAACATTATAGGCTCTATGCACAGCTAGCCTGGTATCCAGCCTGCTTCGCTACGTTCGGCGGACTTTTTTTTCTCTCTTCGCTTCTCAGTCTGGAATGCCTCCTATCTCCAAGGGAGGCGGGACATGTCAAACGTTTCGAATCGTGCCGTGGCTTCTGATTGGTCTGTGGTGCGGGGCGGGACAAAAAAGACAGTGTGATCCTTGTGATTCGTCATTCGTTTGAACAACATCCAATCAGCAACGACGTTGCCTAACGTAACATATGTAGTTCCAGTGTAGTTCTGCAAAACGTGTCAATGGGGTGCATTCCAGACTGATAAGCGGAGAGAGAGAAAAAAGTCCGCCGAACGTAGCGAATCAGGCTGGATCCCAGGCTAATGCACAGCAGCCATATTATCACTTCCTTCACAGGTGTTACCAATGATACTAATGAAGGCTCTGTTCCATTTAGTGTAGCACAGTGGTTTCCACGACCCCCATAACTCTGAGAGTGTACAAATGGAACCAAATGGACCCTTACGGGTCCATTTGGTTCCATTTGTACACTCTCAGAGTTACACACCCATAAGGGGCCATTTGGAAGCCCATGAGGGTCCCTGGACCCCAACTTTAGACCCACTGGTGTAACAGAGTGTTTCCAGTGAGCCAACATGCACAATATCAGCACCCTGACTCTGTTTGACCAGAATGGAACAGAGCCTTCATTAGTATCATTGGTAACACCTGTGAATGTCTTCATAATATGGCTGCTGTGACTAGAGCCTATTACAATGGAAAATGGAAGCAATAGACACGTAACCTACTGTCTGTGGCTTCATGTTTTCCAAGTTGTTGTGAGCTGCTCCTCGTGCCGACGGGCATATTGATTTACCCTGTCGTTATTAGGATCCATGCCATTTACTCTGATTTCACACTTGTCACTCACTTTGGATTCGAGTAAATTGGGTGTTAGACCTTGTTTGTCTCCTTGAAACTTTCACTCAGTGCTTACGCTGTGTTTGACACCCGTTTTGACAAGTCATCGGTCACTGTAGCAACGCCGCATCTTTTGAGAAAGCTTCCATAAGAGGTGTAATTATTATTGGATGCCTTTTTACCTTAGTTTCTTATATACGTGTGTGTGTGTGTATATATATATATATATATATATGTATGTATATCTTACTATCCTACTATAATTCTAGTAACCTCTGTGCGTTTGTAGTGGTGGTGAAGCTACCCGGTTCTCCTCACTGGCTGGACCAATTGCTCTGATTTTGCACACAGCCATTGACCATTACCATCTGAACTTAACTGTGAAGCCCGTTTTTCAATTTCATCAAATCTCAGCTTCTTATTAGCGTTTTTGTGTCAAACACTGTCGCCATGGTTACGGGGCTGCCCAGCTATGGGACGAACTGCCTCCCGGGTTGCCAGATCATGTGCGCATATCCCCCCACGCATGCGTCGACCGGGTATGGTCTAGTATATATATATATATATATATATTATATATATATACTATATCATTGACAAAAGCTCCGAAGTTCGGCAGCGATTCGCAAGCACAGGATCACTCCACATGCCTCCAAGACCCGTCACAGACTGTTGATCAGAGCTATGGCTATGTTTTAGGCATCTTACCCCACCTCCATCAGTGATCGGACTCTTGGCTTGATTGATTCTCTGATTCGCCTATCAGACCCTCAGCCTGATCTGGCAGGTTGCCATAGCAACCAGATACAGGAAGTCTGACCTCTTTATCACATGACCGAGGTTGGGCGGTTGGGAGGGTGTCACTAGAGAGGTTAGGGCCGCAAAGCAAAGAGGGGAGGGTGGAGAGGAGCCGATATATAACCCTATATATATATATATATATATATATATATATATATATACATATATATATATATACATATATATATATACATATATATATATACATATATATATATACATATATATATATATATATATATATATATATATATATATATATATATATATTTATGTTTTGCATAATGTTAGTTCTGGCAGGACACACTAGTCAAGTCATGCTTCTGGCAAAGCTATTAAACTATGTGATCTAACGCAAGGCCTATCCGCGCACGTTTTAAGCTGTGGCGGACCCCGGGATGGGGTTATGAAAATGTTCTACTGTACCATTCATCCTAAGATATCATAACATCATAGAAAAGGTAAGAAAAACTTAGTCCAAAATTCTCCTTTAATGGAGTGATCTGATGATGAATTGCTTCGTCTTGCATATTCCTGCCACAGCGTGCACATGCCCACCTGCAAGCTCTCACTTAAAACCCACCTCCAACCCAGCTCCTCTTTTTTTAATGCTCATCTGATCTTACCAATGTCGCTGTCTGATGTCATTGTTGCTGCTGCTCTGTTCTGTAGTACCCGGGGAGGTCTTAGCTTGCTGTTCTCCCTACCTGTGGCATTCCATGTATGCACATGGAACGGGCAGGGTGGGTCACGGATCAGAGCCATGCCGCAAAACATAATAAGTGCTTAACCCTTTAAGCATTACAGTTTTTCAAAAAATAATGTAAAACATTTTTTTTCACGATTTTTCAAAAATAGCAGATCTACAAGCTCATAGCGCGGCACTCGGTGCCGCGCTATGAGCTTGTATATCTGCTATTTTTGAATAGCCAAAGAAATCTAAAGTGACACAGATGCGTTCCAGGTCTTAAAGGGTTAATTCTGGCAATTAAATTACCGTTATAATATGCAATTAAAATGTTTTATTTTGATGAAAGTGGTCCTGACAGAATGAACATAAAGTTGACTTGTTTAATTGTACAGCACAATATAGTCATTTTCCTCCGATATAATATGTTGTCCCTCTTTACCTTATTTATTCCTTTTTTAATTTTGTTTAGATGTGATAAAGTGTTACAGTAAAAGCTCTCTCTGAAGACAGATATACTTCAGATCACATGACCAGCGCACATGACCAGCTCAACAACAATAACACATTTTAATCAGAACAAAAATGTCAATGTTGCACACCTCCAGAAAAGACACCATGGTACTTTGTCAGGCAGTATGATTGGATAGCCTGAGGGAACCTTGATACCGGTTGTCATGGATACGTACTTCATTGTTTTGGTCTGGACTGGATTTAAAACATGACGGGGAAAGAGGAAAAGCTATCAAAAATAAATACATTACAATAGAAGACAACAGAACCCTCCCTGCAGGGGGCAGTCAAAGGGGTATAAATGCCAAACGTCAAATTTGAGTCAAGCTACTTATTTTTGTGCAGCAAACTTTTATGGATTTTGGAGCAAACATACGAACAAACCACTATTTATACAGTTATATATGAATAACTGTTCATTAATGATGGGTATTGTCAGGGTTATTCCATACACGAATGAAAACGGGCAAACTTAAAAACATGAAAAAATAAAATGCTACTAGACGCCTACCGGTTTCGACAACACAGTGTCGTCCTCAGGGCGAGGCTATGAGTGTGCTTGAAGTTTGCCCGTTTTGATAGGACCCCTCTTCATTTATGATCCTGTTTTCACTTCGTGAGCACCTCATCATTTCCTGGACTGGAGTCGTCACCCTGTGAACTCTAAGAAGCACTCGGCTGTTCTTTTATTCCATACACGATTGCTACCCTTCTCCATGTTCAAAATAACAAACACGCACGCACGCACGCACACACACACACACACACACCTCATTAATATAACGAGCTAGCAGTCCATGTATTCAGTCCATGTGTTCACTTCTACATCTTCATTGATACTGTCTTCATTGATACATGTCATTAATACTTATCAATGTTAATGACAGTATTTAACCGTGTTTTTGATCATACAATGTACATTATGTCCCTCTGCGTGTGTGCTTGCATGTGTGTGTCTATAGGCACGTGGCTATATCTTTGTGCCTATTCTGGAGTTCGAATTAATAGCCCTCCCCCACACACACACACACACACACACACACACACACACACACACACACACACACACACACACACACACACACACACACACACACACACACACACACACACACTGTGCTCTATCACATTGAGTATAATCGACTATCGACTAACTGTCAGAAAGTTATTTCCAGGCGTAGCTTTACGAATAGCCCTGCTCTTGCTCTCCCATTGCTCTGTGCCTCTGCATGGGCTGAGTAGACCACACACACACACACACACACACACACACACACACACACACACACACACACACACACACACACACACACACACACACTGAGCCAGCCTGGGGTCAAGGACACACAGGCACACCCAGAGTTTGGGGTGATGAAACAAATGGGGGGTTTGTTAATAGGTGGGGGAGACAAATGCAGAGCAGAAGTCACTGCAGCAAGAACATCATGACACAGAAGACTCATCCATGAGCTGACGATGTGGTCAGTTTGACTTGTCATCATGAGTCTGTTTCTTCTGTCCAGAAGATATCACCCACATTCTTTATACAAAACAGACTCATTATCCAGTGCGTGTAGGTATTATATCATCAGTTTTGGTTTTGTATCTGATGTGCAGAGCGGTGTACTGTATATTATTGTTATAGTAGTAATCCACTGTTCTCTTTGCTGCCTTCAGGTCTCTGAACTATGGAGGGATAGGAGCCATTATAGGCCATGAGCTGACTCATGGTTATGATGACTGGGGTAAGAATGACAGCTATTTAGTCCACATTGTCCTACAACAGAACTGAAACACTGACCACTTACATAGAGTTAACATTAATAGTCATAAACAAAATGTCATAAATAAGTCTTAAACAAAATGTCACAGAGCTGCTGTTCTAGTGTCATCCTAATCCCGGACCGCCTCTTGCTCCTCATCTTAGTGATGCAATGGTTCATGTCCCTAGGGGGCCAGTACGATCGCCACGGCAACCTCAAGCAGTGGTGGACGGAGGACTCGTACAGGAAGTTCCAGAAGAGAGCGGAGTGCATCGTCAAGCTGTACGACAACTTCACCGTGTACAACCAGATGGTGGGTTACATGCAACGCACGCACGCACGCACGCACGCGTTCGCACGCGTGCCTTCTAAATCAGTAGTTCTCAAACTTTTTCGTGTCAAGGACCCCCAAAATGATTCTGTATTTGGCTGCGGACCCCCCCCCCCCATCTGAAAATGTTTTGTGCCAGAGACCCCCAAAAGAGAAGATTTGTGTTCAATGTTTTTGAAAATTATTATATACTGTACACTGCTCAAAATAATGAAGGGAACACTTTGATCCCTTAATTCTTTTGAGCAGTTTTCGTTAGCATTATGTACACAGTTCATGAAAAAACTCAAAATAATTAAGGGATCAAAGTGTTCCCTACATTTCTTTGAGCAGTATATTTTTCAACACTTTCGAGATTTTTCTAAATTGTAGATGTAAAAGCAGATGTACACGCTTGCAGCGTGGCACGAAATGACTCACTGCGAGCTTGTATAGCTGATATTTTTGAGAACCACTAACCACTGTTCTAAATCCCAAGAGTTTTCTGGAAAAAAAAATAAAGCTACATTTTTAAGAGAGATCCAAGCCGAGCAGATCTACAAGCTCGTATCGCGGCACTCGGTTAAATGACACAGATCGCTTTCTCGGTTTTACGGGGTTAGAGTAAAAAGTGGAGTGTAATTAACAGTATTGGTGTTTTTCCTTCTCCCCCTCTGTTCAGGTGAATGGTCGTCTGACTCTGGGCGAGAACATTGCTGACATGGGAGGTCTCAAGCTTTCTTTTTACGTAAGTAACATCTCATGAGAACCAGGGATGTGCCTTACTGATCAAAATCAAAGTGCTATTAACCCATTAAGACCTGAGGCGATTCTTAAAAAAAATCTAAATCCTAACAGTTTTATGAAAAAAATATAAAAAAATATTTTTTCACGATTTTTCAAAAATAGCAGATCTACAAGCTCGTAGCGCGGCACTCGGTGCCGCGCTATGAGCTTGTAGATCTGCTATTTTTGAATAGCCAAAGACATCTAAAGTGACACAGATGCGTTCCAGGTATCAATGGGTTTGGGGTTAATGAAGATTGTTCGATTATTCGATCACGCATTCACTGTAAAGGAATGGTATACAAACGAAAATTCTCCTTGTATTGAAGACATCTCTGGGTTAGTAAACTATAGAAATAAAGTCTTAGTTTCTGTGGATGAACTACCCCTGTATTATTTAAATATTTGGGAGATTCATCTGTGTATAAGTATAGGGGACCTCGTGTACCACCATTGGTATGCGTACCATAGTGTGAGAACCAGAGTAGGCGTCCGCAGGATTTACATTTAAATCCCCCCCCCCCCCCCCCCCCTCTATTACCCCCAATATAAAAAAAAAGAAATTTCAACTCAATCGAAAACCGGCGATCGAAAACCGGCGAAAGTGTCCGTTTTCAAGATGTTTCGGCCATTATCTCTGGAACAGAAGGTCCAATCTGCTCAGTTCAAAGCTTGTTGGATGCGTGACTTTGAGGACATTAAGCACACAGTGACACCTTTTCGGCGAGATCTCAGTTGGGCAGGCGACCGCCTGCCCTGCCTCTACAGTGGGGTACGCCACTGCTGTGCGCTGAATTGAACCCCCTTCACGGGCCACATCCATCCTGTTTGATAGCTCTGCTTTAAATCCTTTACATATTGAGTTCTATCAGGGAAGGTTTGCTCCCCCCCCCAAAGGCAGCACTAATGGATTGTCCTTTGTTCCATCCCCTATGTTTTTTTTATTTGTATACAAACTATAACCCTGCACGTCGTTATAGTCTCTCTTTCTTTTCCCCGATGATTCATTGTGACAGTGTGGGCGATATGGATCTTGCACTGTGTTTATGTATGATGTGTTTTTCCCTTGGGGACATTAACCACATGAGCCCTAGTGTTCCTACTCTGGGGTGGGAATTCAGTGAAAATAGCAGATCTACAGTACAAGATGAGCTTGTTGATCGGTTATTTTTGGCAAAGACCTTTGGCGTAGACCGTAGAGGGACCAAGTATAGACCCCGGGGGACCCCAATCAAGGAAGTATATAGGGTTCATGCGGTTAAAGTTAAAGGAGTAGTTCACCCCAAAAAAATACGTATTTTCTATCAATTACACACCCCATGAAGCCTTGAATTCATGGAGATTTTTTGTTTTGTTTTTGTCGCATTCCTAAGACAATAATTTGATGACCGGCGGAGTCTCCAGTAGGAGACTTGCAGAGTCTCCATGAATTCAAGGCTTCATGGGGTGTGTTTGATATTAAAAAAAAAAATTGGGTGAAGTACTCCTTTAACCCATTATGACCTGGAACTCTGTCATTTTTAGATTTGAGCTAAAAAGCATTATTTTACACTTTGGGCTATTCAAAAATAGCAGATATACAAGCTCATAGCGCAGCACCGAGTGCAGCGCTATGAGCTTGTAGATCTGCTATTTTTGAAAAATCGTGAAAATGTGTGCAAATCTTTGAATATATATATTTTTAAAGCGAACATTTTTAACTCAAATCTTTGCTTCTGGGGGGTCCCTGGAACAAAATATTTTGATGGGGGTCCGCGGCCAAATACATATCATTTTGGGGGTCCTTGACATGAAAAAGATTGAGCACCACTAGATATAGAAACATACGTTTTTCAGAATACTGTTGAGATTTAGGAGACATGTAGAATCGGCTTCAGGTCTCAATGGGTTCATGCCTTACTCTCTCTCTCTCTCTCTCTCTCTCTCTCTCTCTCTCTCTCTCTCTCTCTCTCTCTCTCTCTCTCTCTCTCTCCAGGCATATCAGAAGTGGGTGAGGGAACATGGTCCAGAGAGACCCCTGCCCGGCCTTAAATACACCCATGAGCAGCTCCTCTTCATTGCCTTTGCACAGGTACCAGCTCTGACTGTGTTCCACGATGCAGCAGATCAACAGCAGATGAATGGAGGCGTTTTAATGGCTGATTGATTGTTCTCTGTCTCATCAGAACTGGTGCATGAAGAGGAGATCTCAGTCTATCTACCTGCAGCTGCTAACCGACAAACATGCACCAGAGCACTATAGGTACACGCACGCACGCACACACACACACACACACACGCACGCAGTATACAGGTATATATATACTTATTAGACTTCATGAATATAACTACTGTAATTTCCACATTACCATAGTTAGGCTGGAGCACACCTACACATAATAATATTGACCTACTTGCTCCCGCGGGGGACATTCGGTTTCAGCTCAAACCAGCTGATCGCTGCCCATAAGGGTCGTGGAGCAGTTAGGGGTTAGGTGGAAAAAGTAATCAAATTCTTTACTTAAGTAAAAGTACAAACACTGCAATATAAAAAATACTCTGTTACAAGTAAAAGTCCAGAATTAAAAATGTACTTGAGTAAAAGTACAAAAGTATTGGCATCAAAATGTACTTAAAGTATCAAAAGTAAAAGTACTAAATATTTGAAAATAGCACATCTACAAGCTCACAACGCGTCGCGCTGCGACGCGTTGTGAGCTTGTAGATCTGCTATTTTCAAATAGCCTCGGTATAAAATAGGGCTAAAGTGGTTAATGTATGTTTTATAATGTAATAATTTATATCTGAAAAGTAACGAGTAACTAAAGTTTTTAAATAATTGTAGTGGAGTAAAAGTACAATATTTGCTTCTGAGATGTAGTGGAGTAGAAGTAAAAGTATTGGAAATTGGAAATACTCAAGTAAAGTACAAATACCTCAAAATTGTACTTAAGTACATTACTTAAGTAAAAGTACTTAGTTACTTTCCAACTTAGGGGTTCACTCCTCACTCCTCATTCAGCTATGCCACCCCCATACGCGTGCATACGCACACACGTTCATTACACGAAATGTGCATAGCTTTTTATCCACACCTTTATGTCTGTGCTCATAAATGTTCATAAATGGGGCAAGTTGCTCAGTTTGAATAAAATGAAAAATGCCTTGTGACGTTCAACATTCACATTTGCTGTTGTTTGAAAAAACATTTTCCCTAAACAATTGCAGACTCCATATGGAGCCACCCCAGGTGTCAGTGGAGAGTGTTTTGACCATTTGTGCCCTTGAATTAATTATGTGTTCAAATTAATGTTTGCTCTCTAATTAGTTTTATTTGTATTATGGAAATGAGCGTAATACATTGAGCTCCACTGTTCTCAGCTTCCTATAGACTTATTTCACTGTATTTTCCAACACCAAGTTTCCAAGTTCCATTCTATTCATACTGCCTTTTGCTGCATACGTACACATATGTATAAGTACACCTTTGACCCCTGGTAATCCCCATATATTTATCAATATATCACTTGATATGTTCAATATATCGCCCTGCCCTGCTACTGTATGTTTCTCCACAGTAAAATGTGTTCATTGTCCCCTGTAGGGTGATTGGCAGCGTGTCTCAGTTTGATGAGTTTGCGCGTGTGTTCCACTGTCCCAAGGGGTCACCCATGCACCCTGTGGACAAGTGCTCTGTATGGTGACCTCTGCACCCTGGACCACGCCCGGGCTGACCCTTGACACCTTCACAGCCTCCTCCTCGTCCACTTCCTGTCTCAGATAACCTGTGCTGTCTTTAGTTTTTCATCCTGTTTCATCTCCGTGCTGGATGACGCCTCATTTCCCACACGTACAAGACTGAGAGCAATCTTTATTTAATATTATTGGTCAATAGGAAACACAGTTATCAGCATAGGTAGTTATCAAACTACATGGTGGTAAATGTGCATACCATTTGATTATATCTATTTTTCTATGTTTGGATTAGCATTTATTTTCAACTCATCTATTTTTGTATCTCAAAAGATAAAGGACACTACATTGTGCATACAAGTAACATGAGCATCTTTTAAATATCTTCAATTATTATTAATATCATCATTGTCATTATTTTGGTGATATGTGGCATTAGCTCAAAGATGGAGCGGTCAACTTGCTTATCTAAAACACAGAATATGGATTGGAAGCTAAATAAACTTCTCTGGACTGAAGGACACAAGAGACAGAGAGGACTTAAGGAAATGAAGTTGGACAAAAATGGATTTACAATGAAGTGGAGTCAGTACCACTCCTCCGCCGGGCCAGGCGGGGAAGACTATGTTTTCGACCCTTTGTCTGTGTGTCTCTGTCTCTGGACAACTATCTCGGAGACCACTGGACCGATTGGCATGAAGCTTTGCATGCACACTCTCAGTAGGCCAAGGAAGAACCTCCATCCCACTCCGCCCCAATGCGCCCCATACCCCGCTTTTCAAATTGGCCTCATAGTGGTACTATAACAGGCCGCTTCACGTTTTGGCCTATACATACCTCCTGAACTGTTGGTCATACAATATACGTATATATTTCCCCCCCTGGATTCCTTGGATCATGACACAACTCCCCATATAGTCCACGCTCATTTCTGCATAACTAGCTATTTAGCGTTTTCTTCAAAACACACTTTTTGCTTCTACCACTCACAACACACATTATCATGTCATAAACATTTACAGGTATCATTCAAATTGTTCATATTCAATTCCAATAGGCTCTATTCACAGCAGCCATAATATGAAGACATTCACAGGTGTTACCAATGATACTAATGAAGGCTCTGTTCCATTTAGTGTAGCACAGTGGTTTCCACAACCCCCATAACTCTGAGAGTGTACAAATGGAACTAAATGGACCCTTACGGGACCCTTTGGTTCCATTTGTACACTCTCAGAGTTACACACCTGTAAGGGGCCATTTGGAAGCCCATGAGGGTCCCTGGACCCCAACTGTAGACCCACTGGTGTTTCCAGTGAGCCAACATGCACAATATTAGCACCCTGACTCTGTTTGACCATAATGGAACAGAGCCTTCATTAGTATCATTGGTAACACCTGTGAATATCTTCATAATATGGCTGCTGTGAATAGAGCCTATTGGCTATGATCGGCTTCCAACATTTGCCTGTTTACACAACATGCCACACATTTTGAACGCAGAGTCCGATCAACCCCACATTTGAATCACACTTTGAGGGGCCTCTAAACAACACAGAGGTAAAAGTAATTTCACTTTTCAGCGCCACAAATGTCACTGTTTATTGCAGAAACGTGATTATTATAATTTGTTATACCAAATGAGGTACAGATAATCTTGTGAGTCATCATGATGTGACAATGAGCGATATTCCATTTGGCTTCAAAAATTTGCGAACGGGACTGACAGAGCCATGCATGGGTAGGCCACCCGGTCTGACGAAGACCTGCGCTCTGACGAGCACCTTTTTCTAGTCTTTTTTTCTATTGGGAACTGACATCGTGTTGTAACGTTGCCCTCTTGTGGTTAAAAGAGGAATGGTCACCGGTGAAACGTTCACGACCGCTGTGATGTCTTTCTGCACCGACGTCTTGGATACTGTGAATGTTTGAACGTTTTTTAAGATCTGTTATGTGTCATTTTCTTTTCTTTTTTAAGAAGTGAATCCGTGGTGACCTTTAACCTCTGGGTTTGTAGCAAATAATGACTCCACAAAATGCTAAATGGATGGTGTTGTCTGCCTGTCTGCCTCTCTATCCTTTTGGATACAGTGATGAATAGGCTCTATGCACAGCAGCCATATTGGGAATGAATTGGGCCCCTTCCTTACTTCCTTCACAGACGTTACCAATGATACTAATTAAGGCTCTGTTCCATTTAGTGTGGCATAGTGGTTGTCTTATTTTCAAGGACCCCCATAACTCTCAGAGTTACACAGCCACCATAAGGGGCCATTTGGGAACCAAAATGGAGTGTTTTTAGTGAGCCAACATGCACGATATCAGCACCCTGACCAGAATGGAACAGAGCCTTCATTAGTATCATTGGTAACACCTGTGAAGGAAGTAAGAAGAGGCCCAATTTCTTTCCAATATGGTTGCTGTGCATAGAGCCTATTGTAGGTATGTTATGATACCAAAAACTCACAATACGATAATATCACGATAACAAGTCCACTACACAGTATTTATCAAGATATTTTAAATAAATAAATGATGTTCCAAGTGTTCACTTATTATGCTATGACATGCTCAGAATAGGAATACTGTGGTTCATTTGATTAATGAGATGCACTCTGCTTGTTTGAGCCTTTGGTACAGAGCTGGCAGCACTGTTTGACTAAAGCTACATTTGCTGCTAAGTTAAATGGCAGGCTGTTTTACTCTCATAACTCCGCAGCTGTTAAAACAAAACAATACCATTTCAGCGTGTACACCTATGGTAGATGGCGTCACATAATATTGAGAGGCCCACAAAAATATAGAGTTGTTGCAATATCACAATAACAATAATATTGTTACATCCCTAATGAATTGATCACCACTGGACTTGTAACTGGAAAAGTAACTGAAACTTTGATCTTTTGAGTACCCGACCGCACGGCTGTTTTTCTCTCGCTACAGAGTTTGTGGTATGGTTGTGTAGTTTGCAAAATGCTTTTATTGTTGTCCAGAATACCTTACTTCAGTTGAAACTCGTTCATAGATTAGATTGCCCGTCCAATTCTTACCAATAAAATCGCTGCTACCATAGTGTGTACGTGTGTTTTGAAAGAGAAAATGTTATTTATATGTTTCGATTTTTTTGGGGTGTTTTTTCAGTGCACCATGATTAATGTTTGTATATTTTCAATCATTTGTTTTGCGTTGTATGGCCAAATTGTATATATTGTTAATAAAAGTGTTTTACGTTTTATGCAGTTGATTATGCAGTTGTTTTAATTATCTTCTGAAAGATACTATTACTTGAAGAATCCAGATGACATCACAAACATATCAGGCATTCCCTCACCTATTAGTAGTACATTATTTACAATAATGTCACACTGCTACAATTCATATTTCCTGGTTGAGCAAATTATCCTCTGGAACAGTATTGTGACTAAGATAAACCTTAATAGGCTCTATTCACAGCAGCCATATTATGAAGACATTCACAGGTGTTACCAATGATACTAATGAAGGCTCTGTTCCATTCTGGTCAGACAGAGTCAGGGTGCTGATATTGTCCATGTTGGCTCACTGGAAACACTCCCAAATGGCCCTTTACGGGTGTGTAACGAGAGTTATGGGGGTCGCGGAAATCTGAAATTCAAAAATGTGACAACCACTGTGCTACATTAAATGGAACAGAGCCTTCATTAGTATCATTGGTAACACCTGTGAATGTCTTACAATATGGCTGCTGTGCATAGAGCCTATTAAAGCCCCGGAGAGAACTCCAGGTGTCATAATGTAACAGATGCCATAAATATGCCAGGTTTCTTAATAATACTGTACACTCAAAAAGGTAAATAGAGAGTGCTCAGAGGTTACAACAGCAGGTAGCAACAGCAGTGAGAATGAAACAGGAGAGTTTTCCCAAAAGCTTATGTTGCTATAGCCTAAATCAGGGGCCTTCAACCTTTTCAAGCCAAGGACCCCCTAGCTGAGAGAGAGATGAAGCAGGGACCCCCTCTATATCGTATAAAATTGTGTTTCAGATTCAACATTTTTTTTACGTGGTCTGCTCTTTTTTTCCCTCTACACCTATGTCTCTTTGCAGGGGCCATGCCCATATATGGGCATGACCCATATATTGTATATTATTGTATGTCTTTAAATGTCTCTTTGAATTGAATATACGCGTTATATACAGTAAATGTATACAACTAGAAGTTGAAACCCATTATATCAGGTATCGCTAGGACGCGCCTCACTAGCCAACACAGAAGAGGGGGTTGGGGTGTGCTGAAACCAGCGCACCCCGAAACAACAGGTTGGGAATTGATTGCGTGAAACAATCACCTGTGCGTCCAGTCTCAATGTTAGTAAACAAATAATTGGTCTATAGTGAAACCTCTAGTCTAAATGAACTTTTGACAGAATCAGTTTTCACTTTTGCCTCATCAAAGGTTTACAGAAAGAAGTGAGTGAAACTTGTGGTTTAGACATAAGTTTTCTTTCTTTGGTAAAATAAAAATGTTGATGAAGCAAAAGACATTGAAACTTTCATCATGTAAATGTTTCTCTGATGATGGCCCATCATGACACTTTTTATTAGCCTTTCACATTGAAATGGACCCTGACTGCAGTGAACTGGAAGAATGTGAGGAGGTGGGAGGAGGTGTTTCTCCTCTTCAAGATAAAAGGTGGTGTTTTCACAACAAATCTCCACTCTGTCCTCAGTCAGACTCCAGGACACACCACAGTTAAACTCTCAGGACTCACAGTAAGGGAGGACAGACTTTCCACAGCTATAGGAGCCAGGCTCTATCTTCACTTACACACCTCTTCCACCAGGGGGCGAAAGGCAGTAAGAAGGCAACGGTGCCTGCAATGCGCATGTGTGAAACACGTTGACCCAGAAGTAATTGCGTGTTGTGATTTCGGTGAAAAACGTGCCATAAAGGAGGTAAAAACGTGTCAAATGGAGTCTCTACAGCTGAAGATAAATGAACACATGACGTCGGTGGGAGAGGAGATATTGTGTGTTTTGGACAAACAGCAGCGTAGTGCTGATGTTTGTTGTGTGAAGCTTGTCAGAGTGTTTGTGTTGGAGCGCCTCAGTGCGGCTGCAGAGTTCATGTGCAACCTCTTCCAGAGAGAGATAGAGACACTAAAAACTCTGCTGGAGAAACGAAACAAACTGCTGGACATTGATTTTGATATGGACATCGATCTACACACTGCAGGTATGTCTGTTACACACACAACATCAAACTACACACTGCAGATATGTCTATTGCACACACAACATCAAACTACACACTGCAGGTACTGCAGTGGATGTACAAGATTCAAACATTTTATAGAGTCTCATTGTATCTTTTGTGTAGACTTCCTGCATGTCCCTGTATGTAAAGAGGAGAGGAGCCCCAGTCTGCTCCAGGAGGAACAACCTCCACAGATTAAAGAGGAACAAGAGGAGCTACTTCAAAGACCAGAAGAGGCTGGTGGGTCAACGTTGACATTACTAGCAGTGAAAAGTGAAGATAATGATGAAAACAGAGAGACAGAGCCTGTAGCCAGCACCTCAACTGAACACATGAAAACACAAGCTGATGTAGAGGACTGTGGAACATCACAACCAACTAGTGATGACCAGCTCCTCTCTTCACACTGTTCTGAATCAGACACTGAAGACAGTGATGACTGGGAGGAGACTAGGGGAGATCAGTCAGCTTTAAACACACTGAAATCACACAAGACACAACATGTGGGAGGACAGCGAAAGCTGTCCCAAGACCTGAAATCACCGAAACAAACTCATACAGGTGAAAAGCCCTTTTCTTGTACAGTTTGTGGTAAAGGCTTTAATCGGAAAGATACTATTAAAACACACATGATGACTCATACAGATGAAAAGCCCTATAGCTGTACAGTTTGTGGTAAAGGCTGTGTTAACACGGGTAATCTAAAAACACACATGATGACTCATACAGGTGAAAAGCCCTTTTCTTGTACAGTTTGTGGTAAAGGCTGTTGCAATCTAAAAACACACATGATGACTCATACAGGTGAAAAGCCCTGTACCTGTACAATTTGTGGTAAAGGCTGTGTTCACATGGGTAATCTAAAAGCACACATGAGGACTCATACAGGTGAAAAGCCCTATACCTGTACAGTTTGTGGTAAAGGCTGTGTTCACAAGGGTCATCTAAAAACACACATGAGGACTCATACAGGTGAAAAGCCCTATACCTGTACAGTTTGTGGTAAAGGCTGTGTTCACAAGGGTCATCTAAAAATACATATGATGACTCATACAGGTGAAAAGCCTTATACCTGTACAATTTGTGGTAAAGGCTGTGTTCGCAAGGGTAATCTAAAAACACACATGAGGACTCATACAGGTGAAAAGCCCTATACCTGTACAGTTTGTGGTAAAACCTTTGCTAGCACAAGTAATCTAAAGAAACACATGAGGACTCATACAGGGGGGAAGCCTTTAGTTGAAGTTAGTCACACACAGACATACATATACGATCATTCAGTCTAATCGAGGATATCAATGACAAAGGATACTAAAGCAGAGGAATCTCATAATCTGACAATATCAACATGACTGAATGAAATAAACATTATTTGTTTCTGTATATAGATTTTTGTTTTATCTTGTGTATGGATCTTATTTTCAATTCAACATGATGTTATTTCAATTGCTTGTTTTTTTTTAATAATCTTTTATTATTCTCTCCAGCCAGTCTGTCCACATTTGTGGGGATTAAAACAAGTCTTGTTCATTATTATTTTCATTGATATGCATGCATAATGGTGCAGTAAAGTGCTGACAAGCTGCTGGTTTTGTGTAGCTTTTCACTGTGTGTTGACATGTGTGTTGTTTGTATTGTTAAATTATCATAGTACATATTTGGTAGATGTCTGAGACAGCTGACAGTTGACTTAGTTTACTTTTACGGAATTGTGTTTACAGATTACTTATTTACATTTACTCTGATTTTCTGAACTCAAAGAAACACTTTAATACCTGGGAAAATAAATGTTGATAATGTTTTGTGTTGTTTGATTTAATAAAGGTTTCACCACTACATGTCCTCTATGTGTGCTTTATCATTACAGAAATGTAAATATGTGTTGTACTTACCCCATAACTACTGTGAACAATACAGTCATTTTACAGCCTTTATACCTTTTATACTTGTATTACTACAGGGTACATGAGTAAGTATTCATTTTACAGTCTTGCATACATTGTATTATTATTATTATTATTAGTTGTTTTTGTGTTGTCATTATAAAATAATAATGTTATACAGTGACCCAGAAGTATAGTATAAAACAGGTTAAAATAGTCATATTTTTAATGCTATATGAACCACTATGTTGACTGGGGTCCCCCCTCCCTGTTTTCCTCTACACCAAATATTTCGCCAAATTAGCTGGGATCCCCCTGAAACACCCTAAACTAAAGGACTCCTAAAGGAACAATAAAGGTATTTTATTGTTTTTAAATTAGGGTCAAATCTGCAGACAGGGATTTATATTTATCTGGAGACTCTTAGGTTGTTTACGATACTGCCTAATATATTTTTTTACATATCCTCTCCTGTCTTTTCAGGATGTGGCTGATCAAGGCCCTTTGCACTGCACACAGAGTGGGGGAGTGTTTACTAATGAGTGACATTGTTTCATTCATAAATGCTGAGTTTCTTCAACTACCAAACACATGAGATGCACCAAACAGATATCAGTATTTCAATCATGGTGTCTCTAGTTAGTTCTTAATTTGCCATATTGTAGATCAGTGGATCTCAATGTAGGGTTTGGGGACCTCCAGGGGTCATTGAATTTGATCACAAGTTCACTGTGATCTCCATACCTACAGTACATAGACAGTAAATGTATTATGGACCATTAATTTGACTGAATCATTCCTAATAACATAAATATCCTTAGATTTGGGTTCCAGAGATAAACATCTTGTCAAATGGAGGTTTGTGGTCTAATGCAAATCTAATGTGGGGTCCTTGAAATTAGAGAGTTTGAGAATCACATGTAGACAACGACAACCAAGTCAGATTGGGGGATACTTGGAGACAATGACACACCTAAAGTGTGTGTAGATTATCTGTGCTGTGACAAGTGGGCCGGCAGGCACGTTTTAAAATGCAAATAAGACAACAATAAGGTGTGTGTGTGTGTGTGTGTGTGTGTGTGTGTGTGTGTGTGTGTGTGTGTGTGTGTGTGTGTGTGTGTGTGTGTGTGTGGGTGAAAAACCTCCTCCCACCTCCTCCAGTTAACTGCAGTCAGGGAGCATTTCAATGTAAAAGGCTCATAACAAAAGACACATAGATGATGATGATGGGCCATCATCAGAGATATTTACATATAGACAAGTTGACAATGTCTTCATCAACATGCTGACTGTTTTTTCTTCGCCAAAGAAAGCAAACCTCAAGATGTTAACAGTTTATTTCCAAAGTGATCAAATTATTTTGGTCAATAAAATGGTCAGTTAAGATGATGAAAAAGGTTAGTCTAGTGGTATGTGAATAAAATAAAGTGATGATCTGTGTTGATAATGTGGCAGGATCAGGATGGGCGTTGGTTCCCACGCTACCCACGGCCCATCCTTGTTTTTGGCCTTC
The DNA here is from genome assembly GCF_963454915.1 of Gymnoscopelus microlampas. Lineage (NCBI taxonomy): Eukaryota > Metazoa > Chordata > Actinopteri > Myctophiformes > Myctophidae > Gymnoscopelus > Gymnoscopelus microlampas. The sequence goes on from NC_139945.1 coordinate 54,704,912, forward strand.
TATTGTTCTCTTGTTGATCTCCTTCCCACTTGCCCCCTCTTCTTTTTTCTCTCTCCCCACTCTTCTTTCAACGGAATTTAACGTTGCGATGGGAGTGATGTACAAAAACGAATTTCACCCACTTTTTTACCTTGTAAACCTGTGATGTGACAAATAAACCTGATTCTGATTCTGATTCCTCTGCCCACTCTATATTCCTGTATAATAATTGCTATAGGCCAGTGCTTCTCAACCTGTGGGTCTAATTTTTGGGATGAAGTCACAATTTAAGGACTATTAAGACCTCGCAATGTGAGGCGTTGTGAGCATGTAGATCTGCTGTTTTCACAATATGTATTAATTATAACACAAGGTTCAGAACCACTGCTATAGACGACAGGGGTCTCTCCAGCTCTTTGGTAAAAAAAAGTGAATAAACAAGTGTATTTGGTGAAAATAATTTGACAACATTGGAACTACGTATGACACAAAAAATGCAGAGTCTGTTGAAGGTTTTTAAGAGGATGTTAAAAACACATTTGTTCCGTAAGCATTTTTCCCCATGAAGTTCTACCTGACTTTCATGGACAAATTGCTTTGTTTTAATCCTTGTTGTATTGTTTTATTATTCTATTTATATACCTTTATACTCTTGTTGTTAATTTTGTTTGATCGTGTTCCATTGTACAGCACTTTGTAACCTTGTTTTTAAATGTGCTTTATAAATAAAATGTACTTACTTACACAAGCTGAGGAATTATATTTGTGGGGTTCCCTCTGGTGATGGGGCTTAATTTGTAACCAACCTGAAAATGTACAGCTTATTAAAGACCTGGAGAGACAGGGAGACCGCTGTTACTGAACAAACACTCTATAGCAACTGCCCCATTCTAAAGACCAGACCGCACCAATGCAACTCTTTACAACTGCCATTGGGGATAATGGTTGCAAGGAGTTGCAAGGAGTAACATTGGTGTGGACTGGCCTTGAGACAAACGTGACGAAAATAGCCGATCTACAATGCTCACAATGCGTCACATTGCGACTTGTAGATGGGCTATTTTCAGTAAAGAGATTTACCGATCGGCATGAAGCTTTGCATGCACACTCTCAGTAGGCCAAGGAAGAACCTCCATCCCACTCCGCCCCATACCCCGCTTTTCAATTTGGCCTCATAGTGGTATCCTGGGTGCCAGCCTGCTTCGCTACGTTCGGCGGATTTTTTTTTCTCTCTGCGCTTCTCAGTCTGGAATGCCTCCTATCTCCAGGAGGCGGGACACAGCAGCCAAGGTTCGAAACCTACCGTGGCTTCTGATTGGTCTGTGGTGCGGGGCGGGACAAAAAAAACGGTGTGATCGTTTTGATTCGTCATTCGTTTGAACAACATCCAATCAGCAACGACGTTGCCTAACGTAACATATGTAATTCCAGTGTAGTTCTACAAGACGAGTCAATCGGGGGCATTCCAGACTGAGAAGCGCAGAGAGAAAAAAAAATCCGCTTAACGTAGCGAAGCAGGCTGGCACCCAGGCTATCATAGTGGTACTATAACAGGCCGCTTCACGTTTTGGCCTATACATATCTCCTGAACTGTAGGTCATACAATATACGTATATATTCCCCCCCCTGGATTCCTTGGATCATGACACAACTCCCCATATAGTCCACGCTCATTTCCTCATAACTAGCTATTTAGCGTTTTCTTCAAAACACACTTTTTGCTTCTACCACTCACAACACACATTATCATGTCATAAACATTTACAGGTATCATTCAAATTGTTCATATTCAATTCCAATAGGCTCTATTCACAACAGCCAAATTATGAAGACATTCACAGGTGTTACCAATGATACTAATGAAGGCTCTGTTCCATTTAGTCTAGCACAGTGGTTTCCACGACCCCCATAACTCTGAGAGTGTACAAATGTGTACACTCTCAGAGTTACACACCTGTAAGGGGCCATTTGGAAGCCCATGAGGGTCCCTGGACCCCAACTGTAGACCCACTGGTGTTTCCAGTGAGCCAACATGCACAATATTAGCACCCTGACTCTGTTTGACCATAATGGAACAGAGCCTTCATTAGTATCATTGGTTACACCTGTGAATGTCTTCATAATATGGCTGCTGTGAATAGAGCCTATTGGCTATGATTGGCTTCCAACATTTGCCTGTTTACACAACATGCCACCCATTTTGAACGCAGAGTCCGATCAACCCCACATTTGAATCACACTTTGAGGGGCCCCTAAACAACACAGAGGTAAAAGTGATTTCACTTTTCAGCGCCACAAATGATACAAATGTCACTGTTTGTTGCAGAAACGTGATTATTATAATTTGTTATACCAAATGAGGTACAGATAATCGTGTGAGTCATCATGATGTGACAATGAGCGATATTCCATTTGGCTTCAAAATTGTGTGAACGAGACTGACAGAGCCATGCATGGGTAGGCCACCCGGTCTGACGAAGACCTGCGCTCTGACGAGCACCTTTTTCTAGTCTTTTTTTCTATTGGGAACTGACATCGTGTTGTAACGTTGCCCTCTTGTGGTTAAAAGAGGAATGGTCACCGGTGAAACGTTCACGACCGCTGTGATGTCTTTCTGCACCGACGTCTTGGATACTGTGAATGTTTGAACGTTTTTTAAGATCTGTTATGTGTCATTTTCTTTTCTTTTTTAAGAAGTGAATCCGTGGTGACCTTTAACCTCTGGGTTTGTAGCAAATAATGACTCCACAAAATGCTAAATGGATGGTGTTGTCTGCCTGTCTGCCTCTCTATCCTTTTGGATACAGTGATGAATAGGCTCTATGCACAGCAGCCATATTGGGAATGAATTGGGTCCCTTCCTTACTTCCTTCACAGGTGTTACCAATGATACTAATTAAGGCTCTGTTCCATTTAGTGTGGCATAGTGGTTGTCTTATTTTCAAGGACCCCCATAACTCTCAGAGTTACACAGCCACCATAAGGGGCCATTTGGGAACCAAAATGGAGTGTTTCTAGTGAGCCAACATGCACAATATCAGCACCCTGACCAGAATGGAACAGAGCCTTCATTAGTATCATTGGTAACACCTGTGAAGGAAGTAAGAAGAGGCCCAATTTCTTTCCAATATGGCTGCTGTGCATAGAGCCTATTGTAGGGATGTTATGATACCAAAAACTCACAATACGATAATATCACGATAACAAGTCCACTACACAGTATTTTTCAAGATATTTTAAATAAATAAATGATGTTCCAAGTGTTCACTTATTATGCTATGACATGCTCAGAATAGGAATACTGTGGTTCATTTGATTAATGAGATGCACTCTGCTTGTTTGAGCCTTTGGTACAGAGCTGGCAGCACTGTTTGACTAAAGCTACATTTGCTGCTAAGTTAAATGGCAGGCTGTTTTACTCTCATAACTCCGCAGCTGTTCAAACAAAACAATACCATTTCAGCGTGTACACCTATGGTAGATCGGCGTCACATAATATTGAGAGGCCCACAAAAATGTAGAGTTGTTGCAATATCACGATAACAATAATATTGTTACATCCCTAATGAATTGATCACCACTGGACCTTGAAAAGTAACTGAAACTTTGATCTTTTGAGTACCCGACCGCACGGCTGTTTTTCTCTCGCTACAGAGTTTGTGGTATGGTTGTGTAGTTTGCAAAATGCTTTTATTGTTGTCCAGAATACCTTACTTCAGTTGAAACTCGTTCATAGATTAGATTGCCCGTCCAACTCTTACCAATAAAATCGCTGCTGCCATAGTGTGTATGTGTGTTTTGAAAGATAAAATGTTATTTATATGTTTTTTGGGTGTTTTTTCAGTGCACCATGATTAATGTTTGTATATTTTCAATCATTTGTTTTGCGTTGTATGGCCAAATTGTATATATTGTTAATAAAAGTGTTTTACGTTTTATGCAGTTGATTATGCAGTTGTTTTAATTATCTTCTGAAAGATACTATTACTTGAAGAATCCAGATGACATCACAAACATATCAGGCATTCCCTCACCTATTAGTAGTACATTACAATAATGTCACACTGCTACAATTCATATTTCCTGGTTGAGCAAATTATCCTCTGGAACAGTATTGTGACTAAGATAAACCTTAATAGGCTCTATTCACAGCAGCCATATTATGAAGACATTCACAGGTGTTACCAATGATACTAATGAAGGCTCTGTTCCATTCTGGTCAGACAGAGTCAGGGTGCTGATATTGTGCATATTGGCTCACTGGAAACACTCCCAAATGGCCCTTTACGGGTGTGTAACTCTGAGAGTGTACAAATGGAACCAAATGGACCCTTACGGGTCCATTTGGTTCCATTTGTACACTCTCAGAGTTATGGGGGTCGTGGAAATCTGAAATTCAAAAATGTGAGAACCACTGTGCTACATTAAATGGAACAGAGCCTTCATTAGTATCATTGGTAACACCTGTGAATGTCTTACAATATGGCTGCTGTGCATAGAGCCTATTAAAGCCCCGGAGGGAACTCCAGGTGTCATAATGTAACAGATGCCATAAATATGCCAGGTTTCTTAATAAGGCCTACTGTACACTCAAAAAGGTAAATAGAGAGTGCTCAGAGGTTACAACAGCAGGTAGCAACAGCAGTGAGAATGAAACAGGAGAGTTTTCCCAAAAGCTTATGTTGCTATATAGCCTAAATCAGGGGTCTTCAACCTTTTCAGGCCAAGGACCCCCTAGCTGAGAGAGAGATGAAGCAGGGACCCCCTCTATATCGTATAAAATTGTGTTTCAGATTCAACATTTTTTTAAACGTGGTCTGCTCTTTTTTCCCTCTACACCTATGTCTCTTTGCAGGGGCCATGCCCATATATGGGCATGACCCATATATTGTATATTATTGTATGTCTTTAAATGTCTCTTTGAATTGAATATACGCGTTATATACAGTAAATGTATACAATATATTACAGTCCTGCCATTTGGTCCAGATCTACAGTATCTATCTATCTATCTATCTATCTATCTATCTATCTATCTATTTATTTATCAATGTACGGGGAGCCCCCCCCCCCCCCCCCCCCCCCCCTCAAGGACCCCTGGGGGGGTGGGGGTCTTCAGCACAAATATATGGACATAGGCTACAGTATATCTGAGAAATACCTGGTAACAGCCTATATAGTATACAGATTTATAACATGTTGCACTGGATATTGAAATGAGAGTAAAGAAGTGTTTGGTAGTTCAATAATTAAGCTTGTTCACATGCTATGTAAAGAAGAAAAAAATCCCTGAAACACTGTCATTCATGTTTTCACAGAGAAGTAACATTTTGTTATAATGTACAATTTCACAGAATAACTTGATCAATAGTGAAACCTCTAGTCTAAATGAACTTTTGACAGAATCAGTATTCACTTTTGCCTCATCAAAGGTTTACAGAAAGAAGTAAGTGAAATTTGGTTTAGCCATAAGTTTTCTTTCTTTGGTAAAATTGGATCCTCAAACTTTCTGCTAAACCAGCTAACGCTACCAACGGCGGGTGGAGTTAGCCGGTTTAGCTGACTCCAGGCTCCACCCCCTTTTGACCTCCAACCTCATTGTGAACTTGGAGGTCCATTCAGCTGTTCTTATCGATGATGAACAAAACCTCCTAACTTCATGTTGATGAAGCAAAAGACATTGAAACTTTCATCATGTAAATGTTTCTCTGATGATGGCCCATCATGACACTTTTTATTAGCCTTTCACATTGAAATGGGCCCTGACTGCAGTGAACTGGAAGAATGTGAGGAGGTGTTTCTCCTCTTCAAGATAAAAGGTGGTGTATTCACTACAAATCTCCACTCTGTCCTCAGTCAGACTCCAGGACACACCACAGTTAAACTCTCAGGACTCACAGTAAGGGAGGACAGACTTTCCACAGCTATAGGAGGCTCTATCTTCACTTACACACCTCTTCCACCAGGGGGCGAAAGGCAATAAGAAGGCAACGGTGCCTGCAATGCGCATGTGTGAAACACGTTGACCCAGAAGTAATTGCGTGTTGTGATTTCGGTGAAAAACGTGCCATAAAGGAGGTAAAAACGTGTCAAATGGAGTCTCTACAGCTGAAGATAAATGAACACATGACGTTGGTGGGAGAGGAGATATTGTGTGTTTTGGACAAACAGCAGCGTGGTGCTGATGTTTGTTGTGTGAAGCTTGTCAGAGTGTTTGTGTTGGAGCGCCTCAGTGCGGCTGCAGAGTTCATGTGCAACCTCTTCCAGAGAGAGATAGAGACACTAAAAACTCTGCTCGAGAAACGAAACAAACTGCTGGACATTGATTTTGATATGGACATTGATCTACACACTGCAGGTATGTCTGTTACACACACAACATCAAACTACACACTGCAGCTATGTCTATTGCACACACAACATCAAACTACACACTGCAGGTACTGCAGTGGATGTACAAGATTCAAACATTTTATAGAGTCTCATTGTATCTTTTGTGTAGACTTCCTGCATGTCCCTGTATGTAAAGAGGAGAGGAGCCCCAGTCTGCTCCAGGAGGAACCACAACCTCCACAGATTAAAGAGGAACAAGAGGAGCTACTTCAAAGACCAGAAGAGGCTGGTGGGTCAACGTTGACATTACTAGCAGTGAAAAGTGAAGATAATGACGAAAACAGAGAGACAGAGCCTGTAGCCAGCACCTCAACTGAACACATGAAAACACAAGCTGATGTAGAGGACTGTGGAACATCACAACCAACTAGTGATGACCAGCTCCTCTCTTCACACTGTTCTGAATCAGACACTGAAGACAGTGATGACTGGGAGGAGACTAGGGGAGATCAGTCAGCTTTAAACACACTGAAATCACACAAGACACAACATGTGGGAGGACAGCGAAAGCTGTCCCAAGACCTGAAATCACCGAAACAAACTCATACAGGTGAAAAGCCCTTTTCTTGTACAGTTTGTGGTAAAGGCTTTAATCGGAAAGATACTATTAAAACACACATGATGACTCATACAGATGAAAAACCCTATAGCTGTACAGTTTGTGGTAAAGGCTGTGTTAACACGGGTAATCTAAACACACACATGAGGACTCATACAGGTGAAAAGCCCTATACCTGTACAGTTTGTGGTAAAACCTTTGCTAGCACAAGTAATCTAAAGAAACACATGAGGACTCATACAGGTGAAAAGCCCTGTACCTGTACAATTTGTGGTAAAGGCTGTGTTCACAAGGGTAATCTAAAAATACACATGAGGACTCATACAGGTGAAAAGCCCTATACCTGTACAGTTTGTGGTAAAGGCTGTGTTCACAAGGGTATTCTAAAAACACACATGAGGACTCATACAGGTGAAAAGCCCTATACCTGTACAGTTTGTGGTAAAACCTTTGCTAGCACAAGTAATCTAAAGAGACACGTCATGAGGACTCATACAGGGGGGAAGCCTTTAGTTTAAGTTAGTCACACACAGACATACATATACGATCATTCAGTCTAATCGAGGATGTCAATGACAAGGATACTATGCAGAGGAATCTCATAATCTGACAATATCAACATGACTGAATGAAATAAACATTATTTGTTTCTGTATATAGATTTTTGTTTTATCTTGTGTATGGATCTTATTTTCAATTCAACATGATGTTATTTCAATTGCTTGTTTTTTTTTTATAATCTTTTATTATTCTCTCCAGCCAGTCTGTCCACATTTGTGGGGATTAAAACGAGTCTTGTTCATTATTATTTTCATTGATATGCATGCATAATGGTGCAGTAAAGTGCTGACAAGCTGCTGGTTTTGTGTAGCTTTTCACTGTGTGTTGACATGTGTGTTGTTTGTATTGTTAAATTATCATAGTACATATTTGGTAGATGTCTGAGACAGCTGACAGTTGACTTAGTTTACTTTTACGGAATTGTGTTTACAGATTACTTATTTACATTTACTCTGATTTTCTGAACTCAAAGAAACACTTTAATACCTGGGAAAATAAATGTTGATAATGTTTTGTGTTGTTTGTTTTAATAAAGGTTTCACCACTACATGTCCTCTATGTGTGCTTTATCATTACAGAAATGTAAATATGTGTTGTACTTACCCCATAACTACTGTGAACAATACAGTCATTTTACAGCCTTTATACATTGTATACTTGTATTACTACAGGGTACATGAGTAAGTATTCATTTTACAGTCTTGCATACATTGTATTATTATTATTATTAGTTGTTTTTGTGTTGTCATTATAAAATAATAATGTTATACAGTGACCCAGAAGTATATATAGTATAAAACAGGTTAAAATAGTCATATTTTTAATGCTATATGAACCACTATGTTGACTGGGGTCCCCCCTCCCTGTTTTCCAATACACCAAATATTTTGCCAAATTAGCTGGGATCCCCCTGAAACACCCTAAACTAAAGGACCCCTAAAGGAACAATAAAGGTATTTTATTGTTTTTAAATTAGGGTCAAATCTGCAGACAGGGATTTATATTTATCTGGAGACTCTTAGGTTGTTTACGATACTGCCTTATATAATTTTTTACATATCCTTTCCTGTCTTTTCAGGATGTGGCTGATCAAGGCCCTTTGCACTGCACACAGAGTGGGGGAGTGTTTACTAATGAGTGACATTGTTTCATTCATAAATGCAGAGTTTCTTCAACTACCAAACACATGAGATGCACCAAACAGATATCAGTATTTCAATCATGGTGTCTCTAGTTAGTTCTTAATTTGCCATATTGTAGATCAGTGGATCTCAATGTAGGGTTTGGGGACCTCCAGGGGTCATTGAATTTGATCACAAGTTCACTGTGATCTCCATACCTACAGTACATAGACAGTAAATGTATTATGGACCATTAATTTGACTGAATCATTCCTAATAACATAAATATCCTTAGATTTGGGTTCCAGAGATAAACATCTTGTCAAATGGAGGTTTGTGGTCTAATGCAAATCTAATGTGGGGTCCTTGAAATTAGAGAGTTTGAGAATCACATGTAGATCAACGACAACCAAGTCAGATTGGGGGATACTTGGAGACAATGACACACCTAAAGTGTGTGTAGATTATCTGTGCTGTGACAAGTGGGCCGGCAGGCACGTTTAAAATGCAAATAAGACAACAATAAGGTGTGTGTGTGTGTGTGTGTGTGTGTGTGTGTGTGTGTGTGTGTGTGTGTGTGTGTGCGTGTGTGTGAAAAACCTCCTCCCACCTCATCCAGTTAACTGCATTTCAATGTAAAAGGCTCATAACAAAAGACACATAGATGATGATGATGGGCCATCATCAGAGATATTTACATATAGACACGTTGACAATGTCTTCATCAACATGCTGACTGTTTTTTCTTCGCCAAAGAAAGCAAACCTCAAGATGTTAACAGTTTATTTCCAAAGTGATGAAATTATTTTGGTCAATAAAATGGTCAGTTAAGATGATGAAAAAGGTTAGTCTAGTGGTATGTGAATAAAATAAAGAGATGATCTGTGTTGATAATGTGGCAGGATCAGGATGGGCGTTGGTTCCCACGCTACCCACGGCCCATCCTCTGCCCACTCTATATTCCTGTATAATAATTGCTATAGGCCAGTGGTTCTCAACCTGTGGGTCTAACTTTTGGGATGAAGTCACAATTTAAGGACTATTAAGACCTCGCAATGTGAGGCGTTGTGAGCATGTAGATCTGCTGTTTTCACAATATGTATTAATTATAACACAAGGTTCAGAACCACTGCTATAGACGACAGGGGTCTCTCCAGCTCTTTGGTAAAAAAAAAGTGAATAAACAAGTGTATTTGGTGAAAATAATTTGACAACATTGGAACTACATATGACACAAAAAAAACGTATCATCATCAAAGGTTTACAGAAAGAAGTGAGTGAAATTTGGTTTAGCCATAAGTTTTCTTTATTTGGTAAAATAAAAATGTTGATGAAGCAAAAGACATTGAAACTTTCACCATGTAAATGTTTCTCTGATGATGGCCCATCATGACACTTTTTATTAGCCTTTCACATTGAAATGGGCCCTGACTGCAGTGAACTGGAAGAATGTGAGGAGGTGTTTCTCCTCTTCCAAGATAAAAGGTGGTGTATTCACTACAAATCTCCACTCTGTCCTCAGTCAGACTCCAGGACACACCACAGTTAAACTCTCAGGACTCACAGTAAGGGAGGACAGACTTTCCACAGCTATAGGAGGCTCTATCTTCACTTACACACCTCTTCCACCAGGGGGCGAAAGGCAATAAGAAGGCAACGGTGCCTGCAATGCGCATGTGTGAAACACGTTGACCCAGAAGTAATTGCGTGTTGTGATTTCGGTGAAAAACGTGCCATAAAGGAGGTAAAAACGTGTCAAATGGAGTCTCTACAGCTGAAGATAAATGAACACATGACGTTGGTGGGAGAGGAGATATTGTGTGTTTTGGACAAACAGCAGCGTGGTGCTGATGTTTGTTGTGTGAAGCTTGTCAGAGTGTTTGTGTTGGAGCGCCTCAGTGCGGCTGCAGAGTTCATGTGCAACCTCTTCCAGAGAGAGATAGAGACACTAAAAACTCTGCTGGAGAAACGAAACAAACTGCTGGACATTGATTTTGATATGGACATTGATCTACACACTGCAGGTATGTCTGTTACACACACAACATCAAACTACACACTGCAGCTATGTCTATTGCACACACAACATCAAACTACACACTGCAGGTACTGCAGTGGATGTACAAGATTCAAACATTTTATAGAGTCTCATTGTATCTTTTGTGTAGACTTCCTGCATGTCCCTGTATGTAAAGAGGAGAGGAGCCCCAGTCTGCTCCAGGAGGAACCACAACCTCCACAGATTAAAGAGGAACAAGAGGAGCTACTTCAAAGACCAGAAGAGGCTGGTGGGTCAACGTTGACATTACTAGCAGTGAAAAGTGAAGATAATGATGAAAACAGAGAGACAGAGCCTGTAGCCAGCACCTCAACTGAACACATGAAAACACAAGCTGATGTAGAGGACTGTGGAACATCCCAACCAACTAGTGATGACCAGCTCCTCTCTTCACACTGTTCTGAATCAGACACTGAAGACAGTGATGAGTGGGAGGAGACTAGGGGAGATCAGTCAGCTTTAAACACACTGAAATCACACAAGACACAACATGTGGGAGGACAGCGAAAGCTGTCCCAAGACCTGAAATCACCGAAACAAACTCATACAGGTGAAAAGCCCTTTTCTTGTACAGTTTGTGGTAAAGGCTTTAATCGGAAAGATACTATTAAAACACACATGATGACTCATACAGATGAAAAGCCCTATAGCTGTACAGTTTGTGGTAAAGGCTGTGTTCACAAGGGTCATCTAAAAATACATATGATGACTCATACAGGTGAAAAGCCCTATACCTGTACAATTTGTGGTAAAGGCTGTGTTCACATGGGTAATCTAAAAACACACATGAGGACTCATACAGGTGAAAAGCCCTATACCTGTACAGTTTGTGGTAAAGGCTGTGTTCACAAGGGTCATCTAAAAACACACATGAGGACTCATACAGGTGAAAAGCCCTATACCTGTACAGTTTGTGGTAAAGGCTGTGTTCTCAAGGGTAATCTAAAAACACACATGAGGACTCATACAGGTGAAAAGCCATTTTCTTGTACAGTTTGTGGTAAAACCTTTGCTAGCACAAGTAATCTAAAGAAACACATGAGGACTCATAAAGGGGGGAAGCCTTTAGTTGAAGTTAGTCACACACAGACATACATATACGATCATTCAGTCTAATCGAGGATGTCAATGACAAGGATACTAAAGCAGAGGAATCTCATAATCTGACAATATCAACATGACTGAATGAAATAAACATTATTTGTTTCTGTATATAGATTTTTGTTTGATCTTGCGTATGGATCTTATTTTCAATTCAACATGATGTTATTTCAATTGCTTGTTTTTTTTTTATAATCTTTTATTATTCTCTCCAGCCAGTCTGTCCACATTTGTGGGGATTAAAACGAGTCTTGTTCATTATTATTTTCATTGATATGCATGCATAATGGTGCAGTAAAGTGCTGACAAGCTGCTGGTTTTGTGTAGCTTTTCACTGTGTGTTGACATGTGTGTTGTTTGTATTGTTAAATTATCATAGTACATATTTGGTAGATGTCTGAGACAGCTGACAGTTGACTTAGTTTACTTTTACGGAATTGTGTTTACAGATTACTTATTTACATTTACTCTGATTTTCTGAACTCAAAGAAACACTTTAATACCTGGGAAAATAAATGTTGATAATGTTTTGTGTTGTTTGTTTTAATAAAGGTTTCACCACTACATGTCCTCTATGTGTGCTTTATCATTACAGAAATGTAAATATGTGTTGTACTTACCCCATAACTACTTTGAACAATACAGTCATTTTACAGCCTTTATACCTTGTATACTTGTATTACTACAGGGTACATGAGTAAGTATTCATTTTACAGTCTTGCATACATTGTATTATTATTATTATTAGTTGTTTTTGTGTTGTCATTATAAAATAATAATGTTATACAGTGACCCAGAAGTATATATAGTATAAAACAGGTTAAAATAGTCATATTTTTAATGCTATATGAACCACTATGTTGACTGGGGTCCCCCCTCCCTGTTTTCCTCTACACCAAATATTTTGCCAAATTAGCTGGGATCCCCCTGAAACACCCTAAACTAAAGGACCCCTAAAGGAACAATAAAGGTATTTTATTGTTTTTAAATTAGGGTCAAATCTGCAGACAGGGATTTATATTTATCTGGAGACTCTTAGGTTGTTTACGATACTGCCTAATATATTTTTTTACATATCCTTTCCTGTCTTTTCAGGATGTGGCTGATCAAGCCCCTTTGCACTGCACACAGAGTGGGGGAGTGTTTACTAATGAGTGACATTGTTTCATTCATAAATGCAGAGTTTCTTCAACTACCAAACACATGAGATGCACCAAACAGATATCAGTATTTCAATCATGGTGTCTCTAGTTAGTTCTTAATTTGCCATATTGTAGATCAGTGGATCTCAATGTAGGGTTTGGGGACCTCCAGGGGTCATTGAATTTGATCACAAGTTCACTGTGATCTCCATACCTACAGTACATAGACAGTAAATGTATTATGGACCATTAATTTGACTGAATCATTCCTAATAACATAAATATCCTTAGATTTGGGTTCCAGAGATAAACATCTTGTCAAATGGTGTGTGTGTGTGTGTGTGTGTGTGTGTGTGTGTGTGTGTGTGTGTGTGTGTGTGTGTGTGTGTGTGTGTGTGTGTGTGTGTGTGTGTGTGTGTGTGAAAAACCTCCTCCCACCTCCTCCAGTTAACTGCAGTCAGGGAGCATTTCAATGTAAAAGGCTCATAACAAAAGACACATAGATGATGATGATGGGCCATCATCAGAGATATTTACATATAGACAAGTTGACAATGTCTTCATCAACATGCTGACTGTTTTTTCTTCGCCAAAGAAAGCAAACCTCAAGATGTTAACAGTTTATTTCCAAAGTGATCAAATTATTTTGGTCAATAAAATGGTCAGTTAAGATGATGAAAAGGGTTAGCCTAGTGGTATGTGAATAAAATAAAGTGATGATCTGTGTTGATAATGTGGCAGGATCAGGATGGGCGTTGGTTCCCACGCTACCCACGGCCCATCCTTGTTTTTGGCCTTCTATTGTTCTCTTGTTGATCTCCTTCCCACTTGCCCCCTACCCCTCTTCTTTTTTCTCTCTCCCCACTCTTCTTTCTACAGAATTTAACGTTGCGATGGGAGTGATGTACAAAAACGAATTTCACCCACTGTTTTACCTTGTAAACCTGTGATGTGACAAATAAACCTGATTCTGATTCCTCTGCCCACTCTATATTCCTGTATAATAATTGCTATAGGCCAGTGGTTCTCAACCTGTGGGTCTAATTTTTGGGATGAAGTCACAATTTAAGGACTATTAAGACCTCGCAATGTGAGGCGTTGTGAGCATGTAGATCTGCTGTTTTCACAATATGTATTAATTATAACACAAGGTTCAGAACCACTGCTATAGATGACAGGGGTCTCTCCAGCTCTTTGGTAAAAAAAAGTGAATAAACAAGTGTATTTGGTGAAAATAATTTGACAACATTGGAACTACGTATGGCACAAAAAATGCAGAGTCTGTTGAAGGTTTGAAGAGGATGTTTAAAACACATTTGTTCCGTAAGCATTTTTCCCCATGAAGTTCTACCTGACTTTCATGGACAAATTGCTTTGTTTTAATCCTTGTTGTATTGTTTTATTATTCTATTTATATACCTTTATACTCTTGTTGTTAATTTTGTTTGATCGTGTTCCATTGTACAGCACTTTGTAACCTTGTTTTTAAATGTGCTTTATAAATAAAATGTACTTACTTACAAAAGCTGAGGAATTATATTTGTGGGGTTCCCTCTGCTGATGGGGCTTAATTTGTAACCAACCTGAAAATGTACAGCTTATTAAAGACCTGGAGAGACAGGGAGACCGCTGTTACTGAACAAACACTCTATAGCAACTGCCCCATTCTAAAGACCAGACCGCACCAATGCAACTAGTCGCAACTCCTTGCAACAAGACAGTTTTAAGGCCAGTCCACACCAATGCAACTCTTTACAACTGCCATTGGGGATAATGGTTGCAAGGAGTTGCAAGGAGTAACATTGGTGTGGACTGGCCTTGAGACAAACGTGACGAAAATAGCCGATCTACAATGCTCACAATGCGTCACATTGCAACTTGTAGATGGGCTATTTTCAGTAAAGAGATTTACCGATCAGCATGAAGCTTTGCATGCACACTCTCAGTAGGCCAAGGAAGAACCTCCATCCCACTCCGCCCCATACCCCGCTTTTCAAATTGGCCTCATAGTGGTACTATAACAGGCCGCTTCACGTTTTGGCCTATACATATCTCCTGAACTGTAGGTCATACAATATACGTATATATTTCCCCCCCTGGATTCCTTGGATCATGACACAACTCCCCATATAGTCCACGCTCATTTCAGCATAACTAGCTATTTAGCGTTTTCTTCAAAACACACTTTTTGCTTCTACCACTCACAACACACATTATCATGTCATAAACATTTACAGGTATCATTCAAATTGTTCAGATTCAATTCCAATAGGCTCTATTCACAACAGCCATATTATGAAGACATTCACAGGTGTTACCAATGATACTAATGAAGGCTCTGTTCCATTTAGTCTAGCACAGTGGTTTCCACGACCCCCATAATGACAGTGTACAAATGGAACCAAATGGACCCTTACGGGTCCATTTGGTTCCATTTGTACACTCTCAGAGTTACACACCTGTAAGGGGCCATTTGGAAGCCCATGAGGGTCCCTGCACCCCAACTGTAGACCCACTGGTGTTTCCAGTGAGCCAACATGCACAATATTAGCACCCTGACTCCATGCATGGGTAGGCCACCCGGTCTGACGAAGACCTGCACTCTGACGAGCACCTTTTTCTAGTCTTTTTTCTATTGGGAACTGACATCGTGTTGTAACGTTGCCCTCTTGTGGTTAAAAGAGGAATGGTCACCGGTGAAACGTTCACGACCGCTGTGATGTCTTTCTGCACCGACATCTTGGATACTGTGAATGTTTGAACGTTTTTTAAGATCTGTTATGTGTAATTTTCTTTTCTTTTTTAAGAAGTGAATCTGTGGTGACCTTTAACCTCTGGGTTTGTAGCAAATAATGACTCCACAAATGCTAAATGGATGGTGTTGTCTGTCTGCCTGTCTGTCTCTCTATCCTTTTGGATACAGTGATGAATAGGCTCTATGCACAGCAGCCATATTGGGAATGCATTGGGCCCCTTCCTTACTTCCTTCACAGGTGTTACCAATGATACTAATTAAGACTCTGTTCCATTTAGTGTGGCATAGTGGTTGTCTTATTTTCAAGGACCCCCATAACTCTGAGATTTAGATACCCAAATGGAGTGTTTCTAGTGAGCCAAAATGCACAATATCAGCACCCTGACCAGAATTGAACAGAGCCTTCATTAGTATCATTGGTAACACCTGTGAAGGAAGAAAGAAGAGAACCAATTTCTTTCCAATATGGCTGCTGTGCATAGAGCCTATTGTAGGGATGTTATGATACCAAAAACTCACAATACAATAATATAACGATAACAAGTCCACTACACAGTATTTATCAAGATATTTTAAATAAATAAATGATGTTCCAAGTGTTCACTTATTATGCTATGACATGCTCAGAATAGGAATACTGTGGTTCATTTGATTAATGAGATGCACTCTGCTTGTTTGAGCCTTTGGTACAGAGCTGGCAGCACTGTTTGACTAAAGCTACATTTGCTGCTAAGTTAAATGGCAGGCTTTTTTACTCTCATAACTCCGCAGCTGTTAAAACAAAACAATACCATTTCAGCGTGTACACCTATGGTAGATGGCGTCACATAATATTGAGAGGCCCACAAAAATATAGAGTTGTTGCAATATCACGATAACAATAATATTGTTACATCCCTAATGAATTGATCACCACTGGACCTTGAAAAGTAACTGAAACTTTCATCTTTTGAGTACCCGACCGCACGGCTGTTTTTCTCTCGCTACAGAGTTTGTGGTATGGTTGTGTAGTTTGCAAAATGCTTTTATTGTTGTCCAGAATACCTTACTTCAGTTGAAACTCGTTCATAGATTAGATTGCCCGTCCAATTCTTACCAATAAAATCGCTGCTACCATAGTGTGTACGTGTGTTTTGAAAGAGAAAATGTTATTTATATGTTTCGATTTTTTTTTGGTGTTTTTTCAGTGCACCATGATTAATGTTTGTATATTTTCAATCATGTGTTTTGCGGTGTATGGCCAAATTGTATATATTGTTAATTAAAAGTGTTTTACGTTTTATGCAGTTGATTATGCAGTTGTTTTAATTATCTTCTGAAAGATACTATTACTTGAAGAATCCAGATGACATCACAAACATATCAGGCATTCCCTCACCTATTAGTAGTACATTACAATAATGTCACACTGCTACAATTCATATTTCCTGGTTGAGCAAATTATCCTCTGGAACAGTATTGTGACTAAGATAAACCTTGATAGGCTCTATTCACAGCAGCCATATTATGAAGACATTCACAGGTGTTACCAATGATACTAACGAAGGCTCTGTTCCATTCTGGTCAGACAGAGTCAGGGTACTGATATTGTGCATATTGGCTCACTGGAAACACTCCCAAATGGCCCTTTACGGGTGTGTAACTCTGAGAGTGTACAAATGGAACCAAATGGACCCTTACGGGTCCACTTGGTTCCATTTGTACACTCTCAGAGTTATGGGGGTCGTGGAAATCTGAAATTTAAAAATGTGAGAACCACTGTGCTACATTAAATGGAACAGAGCCTTCATTAGTATCATTGGTAACACCTGTGAATGTCTTACAATATGGCTGCTGTGCATAGAGCCTATTAAAGCCCCGGAGGGAACTCCAGGTGTCATAATGTAACAGATGCCATAAATATGCCAGGTTTCTTAATAATACTGTACACTCAAAAAGGTAAATAGAGAGTGCTCAGAGGTTACAACAGCAGGTAGCAACAGCAGTGAGCATGAAACAGGAGAGTTTTCCCAAAAGCTTATGTTGCTATATAGCCTAAATCAGGGGTCTTCAACCTTTTCAGGCCAAGGACCCCCTAGCTGAGAGAGAGATGAAGCAGGGACCCCCTCTATATCGTATAAAATTGTGTTTCAGATTCAACATTTTTTTTTACGTGGTCTGCTCTTTTTTCCCTCTACGTCTCTGTGCAGGGGCCATACCCATATATTGTATATTATTGTATGTCTTTAAATGTCTCTTTGAATTGAATATACGCGTTATATACAGTAAATGTATACAATATATTACAGTCCTGCCATTTGGTCCAGATCTACAGTATCTATCTATCTATCTATCTATCTATCTATCTACAGTATCTATCTATCTATCTATCTATCTATCTATCTATCTATTTATTTATCAATGTACGGGGACCCCCCCCCCCCCCTGGATATTGAAATGAGAGTAAAGAAGTGTTTGGTAGTTCAATAATTAAGCTTGTTCACATGCTATGTAAAGAAGAAAAAAATCCCTGAAACACTGTCATTCATGTTTTCACAGAGAAGTAACATTTTGTTATAATGTACAATTTCACAGAAGAACTTGATCAATAGTGAAACCTCTAGTCTAAATGAACTTTTGACAGAATCAGTTTTCACTTTTGCCTCATCAAAGGTTTACAGAAAGAAGTGAGTGAAATTTGGTTTAGCCATAAGTTTTCTTTCTTTTAGTCCAGTTCTATATGTCCAAAAAAGAAGGTTCGTTCAAATTTTCGGGGGATTAGGAAAACTATACATTTTTGGAATCTTCAGAGTATAACAAATCAGAAAATCCATGATTCCATTTGCGCAGAAGCCAATATGGTGGCCATCTTGGATTTTGAAAAATGGCAACCTTTGAATATTCGTTTTTCAATATCTCGACTTCTAGATTACATAGGATCTGGATTCTAGTGGCTAAGTCTACATTTTTAGGGTCAGGAAATCCAATGGTGATAATAAAAAACATTTACAAATGATCAATGGCACAGATTTGGGTCATAATCCTTGATTTCTGGGGGGAAAATGTAATATTCGTTTTTCCACTATTTTGGCTTCTAGATTACATAGGATCAAGTGGTTAAATCTACATTTTTCAGGAAATCCAATGGTGCTAATTAAAATCAGTGATCAATAGCACATATTTACATAACAATCTAGAATTGTAATATATGATTATCTGAAGAGACAGAGACAGATGATTTCTCTCATTGACACAAGGTTGCGTCATTTATTTACACAAACACAAACTAGACCAGTCTATACATCATCCTCACTATCATCATCAGCTGGCCGTCCTTGTCCTTGTAGTAGCCATTGTTGAGTGGGTCAAGGAACTCCTGCTGACAATGTGTGCCTGACTCCACACTCTGGCCTGGATATGGACTCTTAGGACATACTGCTTGAGAGCACCAAGAGTGGGTGGAAGCTTGTCCCCTTCTGCCATGTGTTTGCAGAATAGATGACATCTCAGCTCAGGGATGTTTTCGATTTTTGATTTTGATCCCCTTTGGTAAGTATACAGTGCATACAAACTTAGCTACTGTAGTTAGTAGATCCTCTGACACATCACTGGTTTTTGAAAGCATCTTCAGAGCCTTGAGGACATCATCATCAGCTTTGAGGTAGCTGTTCCACCAGGTAGGTTTGCCTATCCTAGACAATCTCCCAGTGTTGTCTGCTCCTGTAAAGGCAAGAAATGCAGGCAAAGCTTTTGCTCGATCTGCACCCAGAATTTTCCATATTGGTGCCACTTCCAAAATCCCAGAAGACTGTCAAGATACATTGGCTAATGACAGCAATGATGATAGTGAGTGATATTCTGCAAACACAAGGTAGAAGGGGACAAGCTTCCACCCACCCTTGGTGCTCTCAAGCAGCATGTCCTAAGAGTCCACATTGCTCAGCAGGAGTTCCTTGACCCACTCAACAATGGCTACTACAAGGACAAGGACGGCCAGCTGAAACCTTACAACTGAGTCCCTCCCAGCACCAGAGGCAATCATTGAGATGGTCAGATGTCACTGTAAAGCAGACTGTTCTTCACTTAGATGTTCGTGCAGATCAGTGGGGCTACCCTGTACGGAGCTATGTCAGTGTACTGCTGACTGCCAAAATGATGAAAACTGTCAAGATACATTGGCTAGTGACAGCAATGACGATAGTGAGGATGATGTATAGACTGGTCTAGTTTGTGTTTGTGTAAATAAATGACGCAACCTTGTGTCAATGATAGAAATCATCTGTCTCTGGCTCTTCAGATAATCATATATTATTCTAGATTGTTATGTAAATATGTGCTATTGATCACTGATTTTAATTAGCACCATTGGATTTCTTGAAAAATGTCGATTTAACCACTTGAATCATGATCCTATTTAATCTAGAAGTCAAAATAGTGGAAAAACAAATAATTTTCATTTTTTCTCCCAAAATCAAGGATTATGACCCAAATCTGTGCCATTGATCATTTGTAAATGTTGTTAATTAGCACCATTGGTTTTCCTGACCCTAAAAATGTAGATTTAGCCACTAGAATCCAGATCCTATGTAATCTAGAAGTCGAGATATTGAAAAACGAATATTCAAAGGTCGCTATTTTTCAAAATGCTTCTGCGCAAATGGAATCATGGATTTTCTGATTTGTTATACTCTGAAGATTCCAAAAATGTATTGTTTTCCTAATCCCCCGAAAATTTGAACGAAATTACATATAGAACTGGACTATTTGGTAAAATAAAAATGTTGATGAAGCAAAAGACATTGAAACTTTCATCATGTAAATGTTTCTCTGATGATGGCCCATCATGATTTTTATTAGCCTTTCACATTGAAATGGACCCTGACTGCAGTGAACTGGAAGAATGTGAGGAGGTGGGAGGAGGTGTTTCTCCTCTTCAAGATAAAAGGTGGTGTATCTACCTTACAATTTGAATCTACAGTCATGCGCGAGACGAACGCGACGACCAGTGTCCGCGCTGTGCACTGCGCATGCGTGGACGCACTTTCCCTAACCAATTATACGCCACTTCACGCTTACAACTCCTGGACATGGCAACCCCGGCAACCCCGCCCCCCATCCAAATACTGTCTGTCTGCATAGGCGGAGTTTCACATTAGTCCTGGGGGGGGCACATGCACGGGACACATGCACGCGCGCGCAGTGCGCGTGCATGGGTCCCTCCCGCGCACGATTTTTTTCGGGTTTACCGTGGATAAAGTTACTTTTTTTGTTACTTTATTGCGGTTTTAGGGTTAGGGTTGTTAGGGTTGTTAGGGTTATTTAATTATTTTGGGGGAGCCAGCCCCCCAAACTCCTTTTAAAAAAAAATAAAAAAGAATTTTGAAAAAAAATAAAAAAAAACCCGGCCGCCAGGGGGGGCAATGCCCCCCCTGCCCCCCCATAAAATCTGCCTATGTCTGTCTGACTCTTTGGGAGGGTTGAATGCAGCGAACGCCGTCTCGCTGGGCTGAGCGGGCTGCTTCATCAATCTGTGCCGCACATTCTGGTCCTGCAAGAGCCTGTGTCAATACATAGATAGATGAACGGGTGAAATGTGTCCGTCTCTCAGTTTGCTTTCGTTTTCGGTTTGCGTCTCGAAACAAACACTGCTGTTGCTCTCGCTTTTGGTTTGCGTGTCCAAAACGTCTACAGCCCACTACACGAGAGCCTCGCGCCAGCGACTAGACGGAAGGGTCGCGTAGCGACCCGCACCTCTAGTTCACTACAAATCTCCACTCTGTCCTCAGTCAGACTCCAGGACACACCACAGTTAAACTCTCAGGACTCACAGTGAGGGAGGACAGACTTTCCACAGCTGTAGGAGGCTCTATCTTCACTTACATACCTCTTCCACCAGGGGGCGAAAGGCAATAAGAAGGCAACGGTGCCTGCAATGCGCATGTGTGAAACACGTTGACCCAGAAGTAATTGCGTGTTGTGATTTCGGTGAAAAACGTGCCATAAAGGAGGTAAACACGTGTCAAATGGAGTCTCTACAGCTGAAGATAAATGAACACATGACGTCGGTGGGAGAGGAGATATTGTGTGTTTTGGACAAACAGCAGCGTGGTGCTGATGTTTGTTGTGTGAAGCTTGTCAGAGTGTTTGTGTTGGAGCGCCTCAGTGCGGCTGCAGAGTTCATGTGCAACCTCTTCCAGAGAGAGATAGAGACACTAAAAACTCTGCTGGAGAAACGAAACAAACTGCTGGACATTGATTTTGATATGGACATTGATCTACACACTGCAGGTATGTCTGTTACACACACAACATCAAACTACACACTGCAGCTATGTCTATTGCACACACAACATCAAACTACACACTGCAGGTACTGCAGTGGATGTACAAGATTCAAACATTTTATAGAGTCTCATTGTATCTTTTGTGTAGACTTCCTGCATGTCCCTGTATGTAAAGAGGAGAGGAGCCCCAGTCTGCTCCAGGAGGAACCACAACCTCCACAGATTAAAGAGGAACAAGAGGAGCTACTTCAAAGACCAGAAGAGGCTGGTGGGTCAACGTTGACATTACTAGCAGTGAAAAGTGAAGATAATGATGAAAACAGAGAGACAGAGCCTGTAGCCAGCACCTCAACTGAACACATGAAAACACAAGCTGATGTAGAGGACTGTGGAACATCACAACCAAATAGTGATGACCAGCTCCTCTTTTCACACTGTTCTGAATCAGACACTGAAGACAGTGATGACTGGGAGGAGACTAGGGGAGATCACTCAGCTTTAAACACACTGAAATCACACAAGACACAACATGTGGGAGGACAGCAAAAGCTGTCCCAAGACCTGAAATCACCGAAACAAACTCATACAGGTGAAAAGCCCTTTTCTTGTACAGTCTGTGGTAAAGGCTTTAATCGGAAAGATACTATTAAAACACACATGATGACTCATACAGATGAAAATCCCTATAGCTGTACAGTTTGTGGTAAAGGCTGTGTTCACAAGGGTCATCTAAAAATACATATGATGACTCATACAGGTGAAAAGCCCTATACCTGTACAATTTGTGGTAAAGGCTGTGTTCACATGGGTAATCTAAAAACACACATGAGGACTCATACAGGTGAAAAGCCCTATACCTGTACAGTTTGTGGTAAAGGCTGTGTTCACAAGGGTCATCTAAAAACACACATGAGGACTCATACAGGTGAAAAGCCCTATACCTGTACAGTTTGTGGTAAAGGCTGTGTTCTCAAGGGTAATCTAAAAACACACATGAGGACTCATACAGGTGAAAAGCCATTTTCTTGTACAGTTTGTGGTAAAACCTTTGCTAGCACAAGTAATCTAAAGAAACACATGAGGACTCATAAAGGGGGGAAGCCTTTAGTTGAAGTTAGTCACACACAGACATACATATACGATCATTCAGTCTAATCGAGGATGTCAATGACAAGGATACTAAAGCAGAGGAATCTCATAATCTGACAATATCAACATGACTGAATGAAATAAACATTATTTGTTTCTGTATATAGATTTTTGTTTGATCTTGCGTATGGATCTTATTTTCAATTCAACATGATGTTATTTCAATTGCTTGTTTTTTTTTTTATAATCTTTTATTATTCTCTCCAGCCAGTCTGTCCACATTTGTGGGGATTAAAACGAGTCTTGTTCATTATTATTTTCATTGATATGCATGCATAATGGTGCAGTAAAGTGCTGACAAGCTGCTGGTTTTGTGTAGCTTTTCACTGTGTGTTGACATGTGTGTTGTTTGTATTGTTAAATTATCATAGTACATATTTGGTAGATGTCTGAGACAGCTGACAGTTGACTTAGTTTACTTTTACGGAATTGTGTTTACAGATTACTTATTTACATTTACTCTGATTTTCTGAACTCAAAGAAACACTTTAATACCTGGGAAAATAAATGTTGATAATGTTTTGTGTTGTTTGTTTTAATAAAGGTTTCACCACTACATGTCCTCTATGTGTGCTTTATCATTACAGAAATGTAAATATGTGTTGTACTTACCCCATAACTACTGTGAACAATACAGTCATTTTACAGCCTTTATACCTTGTATACTTGTATTACTACAGGGTACATGAGTAAGTATTCATTTTACAGTCTTGCATACATTGTATTATTATTATTATTAGTTGTTTTTGTGTTGTCATTATAAAATAATAATGTTATACAGTGACCCAGAAGTATATATAGTATAAAACAGGTTAAAACAGTCATATTTTTTAATGCTATATGAACCACTATGTTGACTGGGGTCCCCCCTCCCTGTTTTCCTCTACACCAAATATTTCGCCAAATTAGCTGGGATCCCCCTGAAACACCCTAAATTAAAGGACCCCTAAAGGAACAATAACGGTATTTTATTGTTTTTAAATTAGGGTCAAATCTGCAGACAGGGATTTATATTTATCTGGAGACTCTTAGGTTGTTTACGATACTGCCTAATATCATTTTTTACATATCCTCTCCTGTCTTTTCAGGATGTGGCTGATCAAGGCCCTTTGCACTGCACACAGAGTGGGGGAGTGTTTACTAATGAATGACATTGATTCATTCATAAATGCTGAGTTTCTTCAACTACCAAACACATGAGATGCACCAAACAGATATCAGTATATCAATCATGGTGTCTCTAGTTAGTTCTTAATTTGCCATATTGTAGATCAGTGGATCTCAATGTAGGGTTTGGGGACCTCCAGGGGTCATTGAATTTGATCACAAGTTCACTGTGATCTCCATACCGATATATACAGTCAGGGGTGCAATGCTCAGTGGACGGGGTTGCACGCCGAGCAACCACTTATTTGGCCAGGGGGACGCGCAGGCACACGCATAGATTTAAAACTACTTTAAATTCACACTTCATCAACATTTACAAAGGCTCCCGACTCACGCCAGGTACATTAACATAGGAATTAGCCTATATGCATATCAATTGTCCATTGTGTGACCTGTACTGTAGGTGTTAAGCGACGTGCGTGTCCCGTCTTTAAAATAGAGAGCAACCACTTCTCAAATGAGCATAGCATCACTGCCTACAGTACATAGACAGTAAATGTATTATGGACCATTAATTTGACTGAATCATTCCAAATAACATAAATATCCTTAGATATGGGTTCCAGAGATAAACATCTTGTCAAATGGAGGTTTGTGGTCTAATGCAAATCTAATGTGGGGTCCTTGAAATTAGAGAGTTTGAGAATCACATGTAGATCAACGACAACCAAGTCAGGTTGGGGGATACTTGGAGACAATGACACACCTAAAGTGTGTGTAGATTATCTGTGCTGTGACAAGTGGGCCGGCAGGCACGTTTTAAAATGCAAATAAGACAACAATAAGGTGTGTGTGTGTGTGTGTGTGTGTGTGTGTGTGTGTGTGCGTGTGTGTGAAAAACCTCCTCCCACCTCCTCCAGTTAACTGCAGTCAGGGAGCATTTCAATGTAAAAGGCTCATAACAAAAGACACATAGATGATGATGATGGGCCATCATCAGAGATATTTACATATAGACAAGTTGACAATGTCTTCATCAACATGCTGACTGTTTTTTCTTCGCCAAAGAAAGCAAACCTCAAGATGTTAACAGTTTATTTCCAAAGTGATCAAATTATTTTGGTCAATAAAATGGTCAGTTAAGATGATGAAAAAAGGTTAGTCTAGTGGTATGTGAATAAAATAAAGTGATGATCTGTGTTGATAATGTGGCAGGATCAGGATGGGCGTTGGTTCCCACGCTACCCACGGCCCATCCTTGTTTTTGGCCTTCTATTGTTCTCTTGTTGATCTCCTTCCCACTTGCCCCCTACCCCTCTTCTTTTTTCTCTCTCCCCACTCTTCTTTCTACGGAATTTAACGTTGCGATGGGAGTGATGTACAAAAACGAATTTCACCCACTTTTTTACCTTGTGACGTGACAAATAAACCTGATTCTGATTCTGATTCCTCTGCCCACTCTATATTCCTGTACAATAATTGCTATAGGCCAGTGGTTCTCAACCTGTGGGTCTAATTTTTGGGATGAAGTCACAATTTAAAGACAATTAAGACCTCGCAATGTGAGGCGTTGTGAGCATGTAGATCTGCTTTTTTCACAATATGTATTAATTATAACACAAGGTTCAGAACCACTGCTATAGACGACAGGGGTCTCTCCAGCTCTTTGGTAAAAAAAAGTGAATAAACAAGTGTATTTGGTGAAAATAATTTGACAACATTGGAACTACGTATGACACAAAAAATGCAGAGTCTGTTGAAGGTTTTTAAGAGGATGTTAAAAACACATTTGTTCCGTAAGCATTTTTCCCCATGAAGTTCTACCTGACTTTCATGGACAAATTGCTTTGTTTTAATCCTTGTTGTATTGTTTTATTATTCTATTTATATACCTTTATACTGTTGTTGTTCATTTTGTTTGATCGTGTTCCATTGTACAGCACTTTGTAACCTTGTTTTTAAATGTGCTTTATAAATAAAATGTACTTACTTACACAAACTGAGGAATTATATTTGTGGGGTTCCCTCTGCTGATGGGGCTTAATTTGTAACCAACCTGAAAATGTACAGCTTATTAAAGACCTGGAGAGACAGGGAGACCGCTGTTACTGAACAAACACTCTATAGCAACTGCCCCATTCTAAAGACCAGACCGCACCAATGCAAATAGTCGCAACTCCTTGCAACAAGACAGTTTTAAGGCCAGTCCACACCAATGCAACTCTTTACAACTGCCATTGGGGATAATGGTTGCAAGGAGTTGCAAGGAGTAACATTAGTGTGGACTGGCCTTGAGACAAACGTGACGAAAATAGCCGATCTACAATGCTCACAATGCGTCACATTGCAACTGGTAGATGGGCTATTTTCAGTAAAGAGATTTACCGATCGGCATGAAGCTTTGCATGCACACTCTCAGTAGGCCAAGGAAGAACCTCCATCCCACTCCGCCCCATACCCCGCTTTTCAAATTGGCCTCATAGTGGTACTATAACAGGCCGCTTCACGTTTTGGCCTATACATATCTCCTGAACTGTAGGTCATACAATATACGTATATATTTCCCCCCCTGGATTCCTTGGATCATGACACAACTCCCCATATAGTCCACGCTCATTTCAGCATAACTAGCTATTTAGCGTTTTCTTCAAAACACACTTTTTGCTTCTACCACTCACAACACACATTATCATGTCATAAACATTTACAGGTATCATTCAAATTGTTCATATTCAATTCCAATAGGCTCTATTCACAACAGCCATACTATGAAGACATTCACAGGTGTTACCAATGATACTAATGAAGGCTCTGTTCCATTTAGTCTAGCACAGTGGTTTCCACGACCCCCATAACTCTGAGAGTGTACAAATGGAACCAAATGGACCCGTACACCTGTAAGGGGCCATTTGGAAGCCCATGACAATAACAATAATATTGTTACATCCCTAATGAATTGATCACCACTGGACCTTGAAAAGTAACTGAAACTTTGATCTTTTGAGTACCCGACTGCACGGCTGTTTTTCTCTCGCTACAGAGTTTGTGGTATGGTTGTGTAGTTTGCAAAATGCTTTTATTGTTGTCCAGAATACCTTACTTCAGTTGAAACTCGTTCATAGATTAGATTGCCCGTCCAATTCTTACCAATAAAATCGCTGCTACCATAGTGTGTACGTGTGTTTTGAAAGAGAAAATGTTATTTATATGTTTCGATTTTTTGGGTGTTTTTTCAGTGCACCATGATTAATGTTTGTATATTTTCAATCATGTGTTTTGCGGTGTATGGCCAAATTGTATATATTGTTAATAAAAGTGTTTTACGTTTTATGCAGTTGATTATTGCAGTTGTTTTAATTATCTTCTGAAAGATACTATTACTTGAAGAATCCAGATGACATCACAAACATATCAAGTATTCGCTCACCTATTAGTAGTACATTACAATAATGTTACACTGTTACAATTCATATTTCCTGGTGGAGCAAATTATCCTCTGGAACAGTATTGTGACTAAGATAAACCTTAATAGGCTCTATTCACAGAAGCCATATTATGAAGACATTCACAGGTGTTACCAATGATACTAATGAAGGCTCTGTTCCATTCTGGTCAGACGGAGTCAGGGTGCTGATATTGTGCATGTTGGCTCACTGGAAACACTTCCAAATGGCCCTTTACGGGTGTGTAATTCTGAGTAATTCAGAGTTATGGGGGTCGTGGAAATCTGAAATTCAAAAATGTGAGAACCACTGTGCTACACTGGACCAGAGCCTTCATTAGTATCATTGGTAACACCTGTGAATGTCTTACAATATGGCTGCTGTGCATAGAGCCTATTAACAGATGCCATAAATATGCCAGGTTTCTTAATAATACTGTACACTCAAAAAGGTAAATAGAGAATGAAACAGGAGAGCTACAGCTAAGAATAAAGAGTTAAGAACCAAACCAAGATGATAAGAATTACAACTGATCTCTGAATGAGTGAACAGGGCCTGACATCCCTGTCACAGGGCTACCATACTGACCACGATACGGACATCATCAGTATATCATCGTCAGTATCGTGGTCAGTACATACAATCAAATCAATCTTTATTTATAGAGCATATTTAACCCGTTTAGACCTGAGGCCGATTCTAAAAATGCATTCTAAATCTTAACAGTTTTCTCAAAAGCTTACGTTGCTTATATAGCCAAAATCTAAAGTGAACACAGATGCTTTCCCGGATTGAATGGATTAAACTGTTAAACAATCAAAATTGACTGTACATAAGAACATCAACATAAAAACATGCATGTGCAGCCCCATAGTATTAGTCACAATGCATACATAAATAGAAATATAAATAAAGTTGAAATCATAGACTCAAACATGAAAAGAAGTGAGTCTTGAGTAAGACTTAAAAACCTTGATAGACTGAGCACTGTTAATTGGGAGGGGTAGGCTATTCCAGAGCCTGGGGGCAGTAGCAGCAAAGGTGCGGTCACCCCTTCTTATTAATCTAGCTTTGGGAACCACCAGGAGCAAATTGTCTGCTTTATTGTTTGTTTTTGTTTTATCAGTTTATTGGTCGGTATCATGACAGTATCATGGTCAGTCATGGTCAGTATCATGGCAGTATCATGGCAGTATCATGACAGTATCATGGTCAGTATCATGTCAGTATAATGACCAGTCATGGTCAGTATCAGTATAATGGTCAGTCATGGTCAGTATCATGGCAGTATCATGGTCAAAGTGATACTGACCTCCAACATCACGCTCATGTCACCATGACTCAGCCTTAACCATATAAGGAGTTATACGCCCAAATAGTGTGTTGTCTAACTTCAATGTGTACTCATGGCACTCAACTCCATATATGAGCACAACAGGGGCCATGCCCATATATGGACATATACTGATGCCACCAGGGATCTCCATATATGGGCATAAAAGGGACAAGGACTGACAGATACAAAGATCTCAACTCCATATAATATGGGCATATCAGCATGCCGATTTAGCCCGTAAAACCAGACGAATCTGCCATGTGAGAAAAAACAATTAGGCAGTGAAATTAGTCTGATGGTGCCAGGCTGCAAACAGGTATAGCCATCAATGTGTTGATGATGTCTGGTATATTGTATATTATTGTATGTCTTTAAATGTCTCTTTGAATTGAATACACAGGACCACAATGGAAATAAGCCCTCATGGCTTCATGAATTATCTTTTTTTTTTGTTTTAAGCCTAAGAGACATGACTAAAAATATTCCTACGGACCACAACTTCACAAGTGAAAGCGCACTGTAATTGCCTTCACATGGGAACGAGGCTATGGCATGCTGCTGAGCTGCCAGAAATGCAACAAGCGAAGAGCGACGTCGCGATTCTGCGTGTCACTTGAGGACGGGGAGTCTGGCAAGTTGATCTGTGTCTCTGGTCTAAACCTAGCCCCTTTTTTGTATTTGGGAAGTCTATGTCTTCTTTTCCCATTCACTCGCTGCCAGGGACGTCACAGGCCCTCAGAAGGTGGGGGGGTGGACTTTCGGTGGACTATACCCCTTATTTTACACTTTGGCTATTCAAAAATAGCAGATATACAAGCTCATAGCGGCACCGAGTGCCACGCTATGAGCTTAGTCCAGTTCTATGTAATTTCGTTAAAATTTTCGGGGGATTAGGAAAACTATACATTTTTGGAAACTTCAGAGAATAACAAATCAGAAAATCCATGATTCCATTTGCGCAGAAACCAATATGGTGGCCATCTTGGATTTAGCAAAATGGCAACCTTTGAATATTCGTTTTTCAATATCTCGACTTCTAGATTACGTAGGATCTGGATTCTAGTGGCTAAATCTACATTTTTAGGGTCAGGAAATCCAATGGTACTAATTAAAAATATGTACAAATGATCAATGGCACAGATTTGGTCATAATCCTTGATTTTGCGGGAAAAAATGTAATATTCGTTTTTCCACTATTTTGACTTCTAGATTACATAGGATCATGATTCAAGTGGTTAAATCTACATTTTTCAGGAAATCCAATGGTGCTAATTAAAATCAGTGATCAATAGCACATATTTACATAACAATCTAGAATTGTGATATATGATTATCTGAAGAGACAGAGACAGATGATTTCTCTCATTGACACAAGGTTGCGTCAATTATTTACACAAACACAAACTAGACCAGTCTACATCATTCTCACTATCATCATTGCTGTCACTAGCCAATGTATCTTGACAGTCTTCATCATTTTGGCAGTCAGCAGTACACTGACATAGCTCCGTACAGGGTAGCCCCACTGATCTGCACGAACATCTAAGTGAAGAACAATCTGCTTTACAGTGACATCTGACCATCTCAATGATTGCCTCTGGTGCTGGAGGGACTCAGTTGTAACTGGTTTCAGCTGTCCGTGCAGTAAAGACAAAACTTATTATGTTCTTAACGTTATATATAAAGTAATACACAAAATATGTATGAATATTTGGAGCCTTTCTAACAGGGATAGTCACAGATGGGCTACGGGCACCTATACCGTTACCTTTAAATCCTTACAGTGGCATAATATTGTGACGCAGGCCGTTTAGCTCAGTTGGTTAGAGCGTGGTGCTAATAACGCCAAGGTCGCGGGTTCGATCCCCGTAATGGCCACGACTTTTATCTACTTTAATTATGGTTAAGCAGTAGTGGAAGAAGTACCCACATTATTTACTTAAGTAAAAGTATCATTACCAAATTGTAGACATCGTTTATTACAAGAAAGATATTTGTATTCAAAATGTACTTGAGTAAAATACAAAAGCAATAAAGAAAAAGGAGGGCTCGTCCGGGATTTGAACCCGGGACCTCTCGCACCCAAAGCGAGAATCATACCCCTAGACCAACGAGCCATGTATCACGTCCCCATATAACTCTAGTATTGAGCATCACTACGCATCACAATTTGACTTATTGATGTTTGTTTAAGGTTACATCATACCGATCATCTAAATTCGTCACACGCAACTATCTTTTGCATGAATAATATATGAGTCCCACGAGACCCCTACACGTCACAAAATAAACTGTTCAATCACCTACACAACCACTCTTATGAATATGTATATAAACACAACATTTACGGAAGTGGTATGTGGACCTCGTGGCGCAACGGTAGCGCGTCTGACTCCAGATCAGAAGGTTGCGTGTTCAAATCACGTCGGGGTCA
This sequence comes from Gymnoscopelus microlampas, assembly GCF_963454915.1. NCBI lineage: Eukaryota > Metazoa > Chordata > Actinopteri > Myctophiformes > Myctophidae > Gymnoscopelus > Gymnoscopelus microlampas. The sequence continues at coordinate 54,736,314 of NC_139945.1, forward strand.
TGTCTTTTTTTTTACTCCGTAGGGATATAACCATTGAAATATTATTATATATCATACATTTTGTCTTGTTAGAGGCGGGAAATGTGGATAGATACTTTATATTTCTGATATATAAATAATCGCTGTATAATATACACAGTTATAATAACTGTGCTAACCATAACGGGTCCACTCAAACATATAGAGAGAGACTAGAGTAACCATGGCGAATAGGCAACCTAATCATAAGACCTGATACAAACTAGGCATGGAAGCCTTTTTAAATCATTATTTTAATGTAACATTTTATTTTCTCGTTAGCTACATTGGTGAGATCATACCCACATGGGAGAAAAGAAAATAAAGGAGTGCACCACCACGATGTACACATACTCTAATTAGCTGCAGTTTGCTCTCGGAGTGCAGAATTGATTACATGATAATTACGTACATTACAAGTAATAGTAATAGTCTTTCAAGGAAAAAACGAGGGCTCGTCCGGGATTTGAACCCGGGACCTCTCGCACCCTAAGCGAGAATCATACCCCTAGACCAACGAGCCATGCCACTAATGCACAATTATTCCCACTAAATATGTTATAAATACAATATCTTATGTCGGTTACAAGAATGACAAAATCTGTTTAGTTCAGCCTCATTTCCTTTTTATATTTTTTAACCGCCTCATTTCCTTTTTGTTTTTTAAACAACATGATTGACAAACCTACCGACATTACATTTGATTTGCATGGAGGACATGCAAACGAGATCCATCCATTTCTTTCTGGCACAGAAATTGTATTGACAGAAATAGACCCCTTAACAGATGACGTCACACTGGCTCCAAATGAAACCCACTTCAGCCCTATTTTATACCTAGGCTATTTGAAAATAGAAGATCTACAAGCTCACAACGCGTCGCGATGCAATTCTGGACTTTTACTTGTAACAGAGTATTTCTATATTGCAGTATTGGTACTTTTACTTAAGTAAAAAATTTGAGTACTTTTTCCACCACTGATAATACACCAAGGAAGTATCTCATGCTGAGCTTACAGTCGATCTTTCCAGAAGTTTAACCATGTGTGTTTAACTCGTTCCTTCACAAATATCATTAAAAAAGACAAGAGGAGACCTAACCCTTGCCTAAAACACGGTCCTGGTATAACATAAATAAATAAAGCTATGCAACTGTACTTTTTTCCATACTTTTGCAGTCTCATTAGAACGCATACACAGGATTTTCATATAGTTAAATGACCAGAGCTAGAGTTGCTACTCTACTCGTCATGACTTTGAGAAGGTGTCATGTCAGCATCTGGAGCTAGCAAGAAAAGTCGGACTTCTGGTTATAAACTACAAAGTAAAAGGCACGTTGGAAGCTGAAGAGAGTCCAAAACATCTATCTGGATTAGAGCAGTGGTTCTCAATCTGTTTTAGCTCGCATCGCATCTATTTTCACTACTTCTTAAACATTTGTTTTGTAATTTATGGAATTTTGCAGATTTTGTTATTTTTATTTATTCATTTTTAGAAAAATCATTGAATTAGTTTTCAATTCATGAAAAAAATATTTTTTGGGGATTACATTTTTTTGTTTAAATAATATCAATTAAAAATAAAATGTTGGAAACAAAAAATAAAGGGATATTTACTCATGACCCATAAAAATGGGTCCTGACCAGTGGGGTAAAGTAACTAAGTACATTTACTCAAGTACTGTACTTAAGTACAGTTTTGAGGTACTTTTTTACTTTACTGGAGTCTATACTTTTACTTCTACTCCACTACATCTCAGAGGCAAATGTTGTACTTTTACTCCACTACAATTATTTGAAGACTTTAGTTACTAGTTACTTTTCAGATATAAATTATGATATTATGAAACATACATTAAGCACTTCAGCCCTATTTTATACACAGGCTATTTGAAAATAGCCGATCTACAGGCTCACAACGCGTCGCATCGCGACGCGTTGTGAGCTTGTACTGCTATTTTCAAACATTTAGTACTTTTACTTGGTACTTTAAGTACATTTTGATGCCAATACTTTTGTACTTTTACTCAAGTACATTTTGAATTCTGGACTTTTACTTGTAACAGAGTAATTCAGTATTGCAGTATTGGTACTTTTACTTAAGTAAAGAATTTGAGTACTTTTTCCACCACTGGTCCCGACTTGCTGTTTGAGAAACAGTGATCTAGCTGGATTAGAGCTGGGAAGACGGATTTTATTTTGAAACCAAAGTTAATCTATGTCCGATGGAACTGTAGTTTATTTCAGTTCATTCATAAACTGGCGGTAACAGGAAGGAACAGAAGCTGTAGTAGGACGCGTCGCCATGGAGACAGGTCGGCGCAGGGGGAAACGGTAGCTGTGTGAGTGTTCTTAGACCAATTCAACTGTAATAACATCTATTTAACAAATACAACGAAACAATAAAAAAAAAGAATGTGAATCTCGCGCGAATGTTGCGTTCCGGTTTGGTTTTGTTGCCTGTCACTGTGGGGGAGATTGAAATAGGCAAAACAATGGCTGTGATGTGATTTGATTGTCTTGTCTGTCTAGTCGAGTTTTTGCAGTCAGATGATTCAGCCACCACCACTGCATGGACAAAATCAGCATGTACAGCCTCAATAACAATTAAAAATAAATTAAAATAAACTAAAAACCGAATTTTATAATCTATTTATCATCTATTTATCTAATTATCAACTTAATCCAGGTAATTTTGGCCTTCAATTAAATGTATATATTGCTGAAGTGGTTAACATGTTTTTGTAATAATAATCAACATCTACTTAAGTTTTCAAATAATTGTAGTGGAGTAAAAGTATAATATTTGCCTCTGAGATGTAGTAGTGGCGTAGAAGTAAAAAAGACTGACAATTGGAAAATTGGAAATGCTACGGTACTTGAGTAGATGTACTAAGTTACTTAATAGTTTACACCACTGCTAATAGGTAGGGTAAGGAATGCCTGATATGTTATATGAGAAGTCATCTGGATGACTATCTTTCAGTAGATAATTAAAATCTATCAACTGCATAAAACGTAAATGATTGGAGAAAAAAAAATGACAAGAAATGTAAATGCAGTTTGACACTGAGGCAGTTGTTGTGCACACAGCACCACCTGCATGCACCACGATGTCCCACTCAGTCAGTGTTGGGGCCACGGCCCCAGAAGCGATATCCTTCCTACATCAGCGTCTCCTGGTGGCGGAGGAGCAGGCTGAAGCTCTTGTCCGAGACACGGGGTCACTTGAAGTCTCCAGAGACCATTTCCCATTACCTATAGAGAGTAAAACCTCCTTCCGACAACCTGTACGGCCCTTGAAGGTGCATCGATCCTCAGGGGGAGACACTGGGGGCGAAAGCGCCGCGTGGCGACAGTGTGATCCTCTGGTGAGCCGAGTGTGTCACCTGGAGAGCCTCTTGCAGACGCTCAAACTCACCATCTTCCGCCTGGAGACGGAGAGAGACCTGGATCCTTCTCACCCAGGTAATGGCTGCAGGGGGGGATGTTTAAGTCATTAAGACCTGAGGCCGATGTCTTCTAAATGTCTTCTAAATCATAAAACTGTTTTCTGATCAGTGGTGCTCAAACCTTTTCACGTCAAGGACCCCCAAAATGATATGTATTTGGCCGCGGAACCCCCATCTCAAAACATTTTATTCCAGGGACCTCCCGAAGCAAAGATTTGAGTTAAACATGTTCGCTTTAAAAAATGTATAAATTCAAAGATTTGCACACATTTTCACGATGAAAATAAATAAATAGCAGATCTACAAGCTCGCAGCACGGCACAAAGTTGTATATCTGCTATTTTTTGAATAGCCAACACTAAAATCTAAAATAAGCAGAGGCAACAACTATAAGTATTGTACTTTACACCAGAAGGCACTTAGCAAATTGCAATGAATGACAAATGACTATATATGGAATGGACTATTGCATGCTTGCTCAGAAAGTCTCAGATTGGAACTATTTGCATTTTTGTCATAAGAGGGGTCATTAACCTTCTGGACACTGAAAAAAAAGGGCATTCCATTTTTTCAGCATGAAAAACGTGACCTTGTGTGTCGCAACATGCTCGACATGGTACGTTCCCAGTGGTGGAAAAAGTACTCAAATTCTTTACTTAAGTAAAAGTACCAATACTGCTATATAGAAATACTCTGTTACAAGTAAAAGTCCAGAATTCAAAATGTACTTGAGTAAAAGTACAAAAGTATTGGCATCAAAATGTACTTAAAGTACCAAAAGTAAAAGTACTAAATATTTGAAAATAGCCGATCTACAAGCTCACAACGCGTCGCATTGCGAGGCGTTGTAGATCTGCTATTTTCAAATAGCCTATGTATAAAATTGGGCTAAAGTGGTTAATGTAGGTTTCATAATATCATAATTTATATCTGCAAAGTAACTAGTAACTAAAAGTTTTCAAATAATTGTAGTGGAGTAAAAGTACAACATTTGCCTCAGAGATGTAGTGGAGTAGAAGTAAAAGTATTGGAAATTGGAAATACTCGAGTAAAGTACAAATACCTCAAAATTGTATTGTACTTAAGTACTGTATAAGTAAACGTCTTTAGTTACTTTCAATTCAATTCAATTCAATTTTATTAAAGTGTCAAATCACAACAAGTTGTCTCAAGACACTTTACATGTAGAGAAGAGACCCGACAATCCCACCCTGAACAAGCAATTTTTGCGACAGTGGCAACGAAAAACTCCCTCTTAACTGGAAGAAACGTCAGGCAGACCCTAGGTTCTAGGGCGGGGGCCTTCTGCCTCGACCGTGTCGGGGGAAAGAGGAGAGAGAGAGAGACAGAGACAGAGACAGAGCGAGAGAGAGAGAGAGATAGCAGTGCAAGTAGTAACTTTCTGCCACAGGGTACGTTCCTAACGGCAACTTTTCTTGGGGCAGCTCGCCTGAAGGAGCAGCTGGCAGCCCTCCAACAGGAGAACACCAAGGACCAGCGGGCCTCCAGGAGGGAGGTGATGAAGCTACAGGACCAGGTCCGCCGGGCCTGTGACGAGAGAGAGGACGCTCGCTTAGAGGTGCAGGAGCTTAGCGAGGCCCTGGAGGTGGCCACAGCTACCAAGGTACACCGTATACACTTATTATCCAGACTTTTCACCTGATATGTGATGACAAAGGATTGTGTTGCACTACCAATACATTTGGTAGGTACCAGCTTTCTTTTATCTTTTTTTATAAAACTCCCAAATCACAAACTTGACTTTTTTTTGTGTACTGCAGAGCAGTGGTTCTCAAACTTTTTCATGTCAAGGGCCCCCAAATTGACACTTATTAGCCTGCGGACCCCCATTTGAAAAAGATATGCCAGGGGCCCCCATAAGAGATTTTTTTTTTACGGCTCTAGCAGTGATTCTCAACCATTTTAATTTCAAGGACCCCTCAGTTTGACATGCATTAGGCTACGGACCCCATTTAATGGCATCTCTATCTCTGGGACCGCAATTCATATTGTAAAATCAATGTTAATTTAACTCTGAGAGTGTACAAATGGAACCAAATGGACCCACTTGGTTCCATTTGTACGCTCTCAGAGTTACAGACCCATAAGGGTCCATTTGGTTCCTATCCATCATTTAGCTGGGGACCCCCTGGAACCCCCTCAAGTACCCCTGGGGGTCCCCGGACCCCACTTTGAGAACCAATGCTGCAGAGTATAGTGGCCATGTTTCATTCTCACTGTATCATTCATGGGTTGAACCACACACATGACTGGGAGACACTAGTCTGTGAGGGTTAAACATGTTCTTTCTTGCTTTTTCCTTTATTTATTCAGGGAAACCCATTGAGAGCAAGCTCTCTTTTTCAAGGACGCCCTGATAACAAACATTTGAATCACATTACAATGTCACAACTTTGACAATAAAGCAAAAATGTACCTTGGCAGGTAACACATTTTGCTTACAGTAGCTCATTGCAGTCTTGCAAGGCTGCATAAGTATTTGCTGCGGTTGTTGGCATCATCAATACAAGCAACTTTTGAACTTTTGAACAATCAGAGAAGCAATCCATCATGACATAGAACTATAGCAGAGTCAGAGTCAGCAAATCAAATTAGCCAAACCCAGTCAGAAGAGTGACAACATCTTCTCCCTCGACAAAGGCCTTCAATCAATTTAATCAAACTAATGTAATCAAACTAATTATGTATCAGCATCAATGCTAACCTCTTGAAGTGCAGCTATTGTTGTCGTTTACAATACAAAGCTGCTCAATTCATCACCAACATCCTCCCCAGTCGATCGATTCTCAGTGGATGTTTTTCAGACAAAAAAAAAAGTCTTGTGAAAACTGAGCTTGTGAGATTTAAGCTGGCAAATGCAAGTCTATAAAACGTGTACATTCAATAGAGTGTTGCCAGGACCTGTCATTTTGACATTAGTCAATCTACCCATCCTAGATCTGTTTTTAAAAAATAATAATTGAAAAATATATATTTGGTATTTTTCCTGTCCAGGACAGGCTTCAGACGTGCCTCCTTAGTAGACTTGGCTCAGATCTGAACCCATTTGATTTGGTTAGGAACCTGTTGAGACCGCATGCCCTTGCTGACGTCCTAGGCAGTAAAAAGAACTCTCTAATTTGTACGTTTAAGTATTTGAAAAAATGGAAGTTAGGTGCGCCCCATCAATGAACCCCTCTCTTTCATTCGTTTTTGGTTTCGCCCAACCATGTGTATCCAGAAGGCTCTGCTTTCAGATTCAACAGTGTGGCAGAATCAGAGGATTTTTACTGTGTTCTACCTTCTCGGTTTTTCACTCTCTGTGGCAACACGGAGGATGTACACTATAGACAGGTTTCTTGTTTACAAACATTAGTGGGTGTGTGCGCATTCAGGGTGCAAAACCACTAAAAGAAACACGCACAGCTGAGATTAATAAACTGTTAGCTAGAGCCATGAGCTGCAGTATGTGATGGTGATCACGTTACCTCAAGTGTCTCAAACTAAATATATTAAGACCTTTATTGCTAGAAGGATGCATTCCAGATGATGTAAAGAGTGCCTCGTTCATCCCAAACAGAAACCTATTCATTAATTGCAATGGTACAGTACAGTATACCATACTGTACATGGGCATATGTGCACATGCAACAGCCACCCATGTGAACGGCAACGAGCCAACGACATGCACAATGCTGTCAGCACAGCACATAAGTCACATTTCTTTGACATAAAACGTTCAGAGGTCTTTTAACTCCAGTTGGTTGCCTAGCTAAGTTCAGCTAATGTATGGTTCTAGCCACTGTATAACACTGTAGCATTTTACTGCATCTACAGGATACAGAATTAGCTCTTCACAGTAACATCGTTGCTGTCGGTCAGAAACCTTGTTATCTCCATATTTCTTCTTTTTTTCCCTCCATACATTAATGACCTATTTCTGATCATGAACAATCCAGCTTTCTCCGCTCATAAGCTTGCCATGGCTTCAAGCTCTGCAATTTGTCTCTGGTAGGCGTTTGAACCTATGTAATTTCCTTTTAGTACTAGAATAGTTCACCTGACAGGGGTCTCGCCTCTACTGCTCGCAAAGTGCTTCCGAACATTGTATGGCCTTGATTGAGCAATTTGACCTGCTGTGCACGTCACGGGCAAAAGACTAACAAAAGACCCTGACAAACTAGAATAAACCATTCAATTAAAATGGTAGCAATTTTAGATAATCACATATTATGTGAGGAAATCATAAGGTGTTGACTTGATGAAAAACACAATCATTATGATTTGGGGTAGTTATACACTTTCTGAGGTTAGAGTTCTCCTAACACTATGGACCAGAGCTAGTTGCCCTATCAGGTTATATTATTATTACTAAATAATAGGCTATTGGGGGCTGTTGGCTGATTTAGGTTTTCACTTTCACTTTCAAGGCTGTGCATGCCAAGTGCAAGGTATGGTAGGAAAAATTGTAAAGCAGTCGTAAACATATTCATTGTTTTGTCAATCAATTCAATCAATTTGGTTACAGATGGATACAGCTTTGGCTGCTGAAGAACTGAAAATAATCAATGAGCAGATGAGTGAGAAACTATCTGAGGTGACTCTGTCTGTCTGTCTGTCTGTCTGTCCGTCCGTCCGTCCGTCCGTCCGTCCGTCCATCCATCATCTTTATGATTCAGAACCTTTCCTCCACTGCATACCTTTATTCCGTTCTCCACTGATGATGTTGATGACAATGAATATGATGATCGTCTTTATTAAGTCTTTTCCTTTGGTCAGATGGAACAACAGATGATCCAGGATTCCGCCCTTTCCTTTGAGGCCATGAAATCTCACAGTGAGCTTCTGCAGCAACTTGAGGACATGGAGAGAGTGGTGGAGATGGAAAGAAGACAGGTAAATCTAGAAACAAAACTAACAAGGTGTGCATAGATGGGCCACAGCGCCCCCCCCCCTGGCGGACATTGCCAGTGGTGGAAAAAGTACTCAAATTCTTTACTTAAGTAAAAGTACCAATACTGCAATATAAAAATACTCTGTTACAAGTAAAAGTCCAGAATTAAACATTTACTTGAGTAAAAGTGCAAAGGTATTGGCATCAAAATGTACTTAAAGTACCAAAAGTAAAAGTACTAAATATTTGAAAATTTTGAAAAAGAAAGCAGATCTACAAGCTCACAACGCATCACGATGCGACGCGTTGTGAGCTTGTAGATCGGCTATTTTCAAATAGCCTATGTATAAAATAGGGCTAAAGTGGTTAATGTATGTTTCATTATATCATAGTTTATATCTGAAAAGTAACTAGTAACTAAAGTTTTCAAGTAAATGTAGTGGAGTAAAAGTACAATATTTGAATCTGAGATGTAGTGGAGTAGAAGTAAAAGTATTGGAAATTGGAAATACTCAAGTAAAGTACAAATACCTCAAAATTGTACTTAAGTACAGTACTTAAGTAAATGCAGGACAGAGTGACATACATAGACAGACAGACAGGCAGACAGACAGACAGGCAGACAGACATTAAAATAGTTCCGCACAAGAGTGTAGAAGATAATAATAAAACAGTGTTCTGTGACGTCCTCTCTGCTCGTGGATATTGCCAGGCCCAGTTGGTGCGAGCGGACTGCCAGGCTCTGCACTTGGAAGGCCAGGTCAGCAGGCGCGCCCTCCAGGAAGCGCAGGACAAAGCCAGGAGGCTGCAGGAGCACTGCCAGTGGCTCCAAGAGCAGACAGGTCAGAGGCAGCATGTCACCTCGGTACGTACCGTCCATTCAGATGCTTGAATTGCATTTGTATTTCTTTTTTTGTTGCTTTTCACAGAGGTGAAGGAATATTGGACAGAAATTGGGCCCCTTCCTTGCTTCCTTCACAGGTGTTACCAATGACACTAATGAAGGCTCTGTCTCCATTTAGTGTTGCACAGTGGTTCTCAAACTTTTTAATTTCAAGGACCCCCATAACTCTGAGAGTGTACAAATGGAACCAAATGGAACCGGAAGGGTCCATTTGGTTCCATTTGTACACTCTCAGAGTTACACCCCTTCAAGGAACCATGAGGGTCCCTGGACCACACTTTGAGACCCACTAGTGTTTCTAGTGAGCCAACATGCACAATATCAGCACCCTGACTCTGTTTGACCAGAATGGAACAGAGCCTTCATTAGTATCATTGGTAACACCTGTGAAGGAAGTAAGAAGAGACCCAAATAATTTCCAATATGTCTGCTGTGCATAGAGCCTATTGCTGGTTTCTGAGTTGAAGGTGAGATCAAGAAAAAGTGATGGCCAAAAAAAGACAACAGAAAGAAAGAATGAAAGTACTATTATTGAAGTTCAGGAGCACACTGACTCAAGTCTTTTTTTATTGGTCCAGTCTTCATCAGTCGAGTGTGTGTGTGTGTGTGTGTGTGTGTGTGTGTGTGTGTGTGTGTGTGTGTGTGTGTGTGTGTGTGTGTGTGTGTGTGTGTGTGCGTGTGCGTGCGTGCGTGCGTGTGTGTGTGCGTGGCCCTTCAGAAACAGCAGAAGGAGAACAATAAGCTGCTGAAAGATGGTGCTGAGCTGAGAGCTGCTGCAGACAAAGTGCAGGTCAACGTTCTTATTTCATCATGAGTCAGGAGATTGTATTTGCTCTTAACATATCCATCATCAACCTTGCCATAAGGGACCCAGCACTTCCAGTCACATCTAACTCCTGTTTTCTTGTTTTTCTCTCAGCATTTCCTGCATAAAAAAAAGGCCTGATCACATGATGCACTATGTGGTTGTTTTTTATACACAGGCCCTTAATAATCAGTTGGAAAGGCAGTGTTCTGAGCTGAGCTGTGCCCTGTGCTCGCTGACTGTGGAGAATGCAAAGCAACAGACGGAACACCAGGCCAGTTTGAAGGTATAGAGAAACATGCACGCACAAACAAACGCATGCACTGTTAATAAGTCTGACAAGACAGGCCGACTCTCCTTGCACAACAATTAACCACATGTCATCGCCGTATTTCAATGTTTTTGTTTTTCTTCACGCCTTTTGGTGCCCCCCCCCTTTTGGTTCCCCCCCCCTCAAGCCTGTTGGATAAGCCACCACTGCATGTCATAATAATAGGTGAACATTTGGCAAAATCGGCAAAAATTAGCCAAAAATAGCCAATCTACAAGCTCACAACACACAGTACCTGTTATCGGAGTCATCTATGACATTGGTTCTCAAAGTGGAGTCCGGGGACCCCCAGGGGTACTTGAGGGGATACCAGGGGGTCCCCAGCAAAATGATTTATAGGAACCAAATGGACCCTTATGGGTCTGTAACTCTGAGAGTGTACAAATGGAACCAAATGGACCCTGACGGGTCCATTTGGTTCCATTTGTACAATCTCAGAGTTAAAGGTAGGGTAAGTGATTTTCTTTGGTTAAAATAAGTGTTAAATAGCTCTATATTCTGATAGTACTCATTGCTATAGAGTGTTTGTTCAGCATTAGGAGTCTCCTTGTCTCTCCACCTCTTTATTAAACATAAAATGCATTTTCGTTTCAGTTTCAGTTTAATTTCCAATTTTATCCAACCAGGACAGAGAACTCAATCAGGATACAGATTAAACAAGTGAAATTGGAAGTGATGACACTAAGAAATGAGCAGACAAAATTGGAACTGGAACACTATACAAATTAAGCTTAAAAATGGGTACTTTACTTTCTCCTGATTGGCTGAGATTTTGACACCTACCGAAAAATGTATTTTCTGTTTATTAAAGAGCTGGAGAGACAGGGAGACATCTGTTACTGAACAAACACTCTATAGCAATGATTACTATCAGAATATAGTATTTTAACCTTTTAACAAAATACTTTTTGTTTTAACCAAAAAATATCACTTACCCTACCTTTAAATTAACATTGATTTTACAATATGAATTGGGGTCCCAGAGATAGAAATGTCATTAAATGGGGGTCCGTAGCCTAATACATGTCAAACTGGGGGGGTCCTTAAATTACAATGATTGAGAATCACTGCTAGAGCTGTAAGAATCCTCTCTTATGGGGGGTCCCTGGCATATCTTTTTCAAATTGGGGTCCGCGGGCTACTAAGTGTCAATTTGGGGGTCCTTGACATGAAAAAGTTTGAGAACCACTGATCTATGACCTACGAACTTGGGCAAAAAGTGCACACGCGCGCACACACGCAGCACATTCTCTTGTGGTGACCCTGCACTTGTGTGTGTCTTCCAGGCAGAGCGGAATCGTGTGATCAGACGGCTCCAGGAACACGATCTGCTTCTGGAGGCCGCCAGGCGAAACGTCCAAACCGAGCTGCGGGGGTCGCTATCGGAAAAGGTTAGCCTGCAGACGGAGCTGTAAGTACCTGTGCCTCCAGGAATGTCTTTATTAACAGCCCTGAATCCATTTCCATCCAAATCTCAGACCTCTGAACCGATGTGCAAAACAGGCGGAATGAGTGCATTATGTTTTGACATCATTTGCATATTCTCTGATTACATTACATGCACTGATTACCCAGTGATGAAGGCAACTGGAAGCATTTTAATTTCATATTATTAGACAGTACTGTATAATAGACCCTTCCTCATCATAATTCACAAATTACCCACTTTAATTCTTGGCAAATTGTTTTATGGGTCATTGTCAGCCTGAGGTTGCAGCATGATTCAGCTTTAGCTCCTATCAAAGAAATTATCATATCAATTATGGAGAGCAACAATGACTGTTTAACCCTTTAAGACCGGGAACGCATCTGTGTCATTTTAACATTTCTTTGGCTCTATAAAAATAGCAGATATACAAGCTCATAGCGCGGCACCGAGTGCCGCGCTATGAGCTTGTAGATCTGCTATTTTTTTTTTTATCGTGAAAATGTGTGCAAATCTTTAGTTTGAATATATATATATACTTTTTTAAAGTGAAAGTTTTTAACTCAAATCTTTGCTTCTGGGGATTTTACAAATGTCTTCTAAATCCTAACAGTTTTTTTTTCTCCTAAAGTTTTTTTTTTTTTTTTTCTTATGTTGCTATATTTTCAATGGTTTTCAAACTTTTTTCATGTCAAGGACCCCCAAAATAATATGTATTTGTCCGCGGACCCCCTCCCATCTTAAAATATTTTGTTCCAGGGACCCCCAGAAGCAAAGATTTGAGTTAAAAATGATTTGCACAAACTTTCAAGATTTTTCTAAAAATAGCAGATCAGTACAAGCTCATAGCGCGGCACTCGGTGCCGCGCTATGAGCTTCTGCTATTTTTGAATAGCCAAAGAAATCTTAAAATGACACACATGCGTTCCCTTCCCGGCCTTAAAGGGTTAACTGTAACAGCCAAAGGTAGTTAATAAAAAATATACTGTACATCTATTTAGTCAAAGAAATTGTCATATCAATTATGGAGGGCAACCATGACTGTTTAACTGAAACGGCCAAAGGTAGTTAATAAAAAATAAACATCTATTTATATATTTTAAGTAGACTCGTATACTTTTTCATTATAGATTGACCGATGCCAGATGTTATGGTCCGATGCTACGACATGTTGTGTTCTGGTAGATTGTTTATTTTGAAAAACGTTTAAAGTTTTTGAATTTTTGCCTAAACATCACATGCCCAAAAATAGGGACACCGGGTAGAAAGTTGTTTAAAATCGCGACACATCGGCTGCATAATAGGCTCTATTCACAGCAGCCATATTTTCACTTCCTTAACTGGTGTTACCAATGATACTAATGAAGGCTCTGTTCCATTTAGTGTAGCACAGTGGTTTCCACGACCCCCATAACTCTGAGAGTGTACAAATGGAACCAAATGGTTTGCACCAGTAAGGGGTCCATTTGGAAGCCCATGAGGGTCCCTGGACCCCAACTGTAGACCCACCGGTGTAACAGAGTGTTTCCAGTGAGCCAACATGCACAATATCAGCACCCTGACTCTGTTTGACCAAGAATGGAACAGAGCCTTCATTAGTATCATTGGTAACACCTGTGAATGTCTTCATAATATGGCTGCTGTGAATAGAGCCTATTTATCCAATGTCCTTGTTTTCTCCCAACACAGTCGTTATCATCATCATAAACACAGACACAGTCACATACCTGACAAAATCGCCAGGGTGGTTTGTTTCTTTTGGAACACAGTTCTTATACGACGTGATCTAAGATTTGCCTGTGGGGGGATTTCCAATACATAAAATAACACAGTGGCCCAGGGGCAGTGGTGTAAAGTAACTAAGTACATTTACTTAAAGGGGCTACACCATGAATTTCATTTTTTTTTTAGGTTTTTAGTATTTTTTGGGCTCCCCAGTGTCTCTTGTACCCCAAAAAATATATTTTTTTAACATTCAGTCATTCATTCTCATTTCAGAGATTTTCAGAATGGGCATGTCTGAACTGGCCATTTCAGAATGGCAAGGCAAGTGACATCACTTGCCTTGACTTTGCATTGATGATGGCCAGACAGAATTGCTCAGTAGCCCCCCCCCCCTGCCCAAAAGGACGTTTTGGTATTGCAGCTGAAAAAGCTTGGAATGAGAGACAGTCAGATTGTGAGAAAAAATATCTGGATGTTTTTTAGGCTTACAACCTGTTTAAAACGTATTAGGGGGCAATATTTATATATAATATATTTTTTTTAAATTCATGGTGTAGCCCCTTTAAGTACAATTTTGAGATATTTGTACTTTACTTGAGTATTTCCAATTTCCAATTATTTTACTTCTACTTCTACTCCACTACATGGATATATTGTACTTTTACTCCACTACAATTATTTGAAAAGTTTAGTTACTAGTTACTTTGCAGATGTAAATTATGATGTTATAGAACATACATTAACCATTTTAGCCCTATTTTATACCTAGGCTATTTGAAAATAGCCGATCTACAAGCATTGTAGACCTGCTATTTTCAAACATTTTAGTACTTTGACTCTTGTTACTTTAAGTACATTTTGATGCCAATACTTCTGTTCTTTTACTCAAGTACATTTTTGAATTTTGCACTTTTACTTGTAACAGAGTATTTTTATATTGCAGTATTGGTACTTTTACTTAAGTGAAGAATTTGAGTACTTTTTCCAACACTGCCCAGGGGCAGTGTGGGAGTGACGTCAGGACTTCGGTACTCTATAACGGCCAAACCGATATATCGATGGGGATCTATTTTCCATTCAGTCAATGCACTCATGTTGTTTAATAACACACGCTGTGTTAGTCATCGTGTGACCAACTGTCCTTCAGGGAAAAGCTAAAGGCGGACCGCACCCAGCTGCTGCAGCGTTCGGCCGTTGCCCAGGAGACGGCCGTCGCTCAAAGGGAGCTGTTGGAGCGTACCATTGGTAGGCTGCGGGGGGAGCTGAGCACGGCCCAGAAAGAGCAAGGCGTGCTGAGGAAAGACCTGGACGGCTCACAGAACGAGGTGTGATATCTTACAAGAACAACCTTTCTTTCTTGTGTTCCATTAATCTAACGCAGTGGTTTCTCAAACTTTTTAGTTCGAGAGACTTAAAAGAGAAATTAGACGTTTGCCCTGGATCCAAACTAGTGAAAATAGCAGATCTAATCTGTTTTTAATTTGAATTGAGTTGTGATTTTGTTTAAACTTTTTTAAATCTTTTGAAATAAGATGTATATCTTTTTAAACGTAGGAAATGAAAAAAGGGGATATTTACTCTGAAAGTGTTTAACACGTGTTTAACATTTGATGCGACAGCCATCTTGAAAAATGCCACAATTTTTTGGTGGCTAACAGCTTTTCTGAAAAAGTAGGCCGTAAACATAATGCATTATTCATGCCAAGTTTGGTGCTTTTATCACAAAGTGAACGACTTCTCTAATTGGCCGCACATGTTCCGGAGTTACACTGATTTGTTTGGGAAACGGTGATCTAACGCATTCTTTTGTCCTCCCTTTGACCACCAGTTGCGTGTGGTTGTCACCAAGTTAGAGGGAGAGAAGAGCGCTCTGGAAAGACAGCTTAGTGAGGCCAAGGTGCGAACGGCAAAACCCCAATACAACAGCTCAAAAAATACGTCAATAGTTACTATCAATGTTTTTTTACTCTGCTAACTAACCAGTGAACTGACCTCTGCCATGTGATTGACAGCGGGAGGCGGGATATCTGAGCTCAGCCTTACAGCGGCAGGAAGAAGAGAACAGGAGGCTTATGGGAAATGGCCTTATGGCCATCATGGAGCAGCAGCAACAGGTGAGAGAGTCTGTCTCTGTGTCTCTCTCTCCCTTGTGTTGTGTTTGTGTTGGTCGCGCCACATATTTGAGCCATAATAAAGACACTTAATACTGTGACGTAACTGTTGCTTAACAACCTCGATATGCGCTCGAGGATCGGGACTCCCTCTTTCATTGGTGTGTCGCCCAGGTTGCGCCATTGCACTTCACAGAAGCTATGCCTAAACCTAACCTTAACCCTAACCCTAACCTCACAGAAATTATGTTTAAACCTACTGTAACCTCAAAACCCTGTCCACCTGGGTGAAACACCTTGAAAGGGGGATTACCATACTGTATATGAGTTCTAATCGGTTCTCTTCCATGATGTGGAGACATTGGCGCAACAGCCTCTACAGACAGTCAGCAATCAGCATATTATGTGGACTGGCTGGTAGGTTGGACTGATTTAATTATTTTAAATATTTTTTTATGGTTTGTGTATTTTTGTCATTTGCTATGTGATATGGACCTTGAGTCTGAAATAAAGATTGAATTGAATTATTAATATATAATAGAACAAGCATAGAACAGTTGGGTCTGGGAAAGAGGCAAAAAGTCAGTTTTACGGGACATTGTATGCATCGGCATCCCTGATTGGCCAACCCAAACCGTCTGCTTCACAGATTGACGGAACGCGTCACGGTTGTGCCGCAAAGCCAATGTCCCTGATTGGCTTACCCAACACGTCGGCTTAACTGATTCATAGCCGAGATTTGCATAACGTCTGTGCCTCATATCCAGTATAAACGGAACGACCTGAATCGCCTTCGACATGCATGGCCCCAAATAGGCCGGGCGCCGTCCTATTGTTTAAAATTTTACATTTATTTTTCTTTACATTTTTGGGGCGGTGTAACCGCCCCCTATAAGTGAGGTTTGGACACTGACCAATCCTGCACCGTGATTGGCCAATAGTCTACAACGCAGTCTACAACCCTAACCCTTCCACAGTCAATGCAAATCTATACTTTTGCAAAGTCAGCCAATCACATTACAGCTAGTGTCATCACCACTAGCTGTAATGTGATTGGCTGACTTTGCAAATTCAGGACTGTGATTGGCTAGCGAAACACATGACACATGTGCAGCCCTATGAATAGCAGTATGGACTTAAAAAAACACATTTATGTTTTTTTTAAGTGAGTCATGTTGTGATGACCGCACACCGCCCACTTCACAGTGGGTGTGATTTTTACATTCTTTCTCTACATTTTCACCTACAGCATAATGTAATTCCCAAAATAGGGAATGACAACATGTTTTAAAGTTACCGCGTGTGTCCTTGTGTGTGGCGGGCTCTTCAGGTCGGTGAAGCAGAGGAGGCCTTGCAGGATGTCTCTGGTCCTACAGGGGGCGCTATCGGTCAGACCCTGGACAATGTCCTGGCCTCCCGCACTGGACTGCAGGTCAGCACCCAGGTTCTGGGAGGCAGAGAGCAGGAGCTGGACACGCTCAGGAGGGACAGGTAGAGATGAGGGTTAAGGTCATTACACACCGGCGAATATACGCAAAATTCGGACTCGTTCGTAGGCCTGTCACAATTATTACATAATCGCTTAATCGCAATTATATCAGATCATCGCAATTTGTTTTTGCATAATCGTCATTCCATCATTTCCATTTTCAAGAATAGTGTAAATAACAGATCTACAAGCTTGTAGATCGGAAATGAAATACATTTCCACTATTAATGTTTTTTAATTTATGAAGTAATTGAAAATGTTATTTGTCATATCTGCCCCATTCCTTTGTTTACAAAGCCTAAAAGCCAAACAGAAATAACTTTTTTTATTCATAATCAGGGGTGCACATAACTGGTGCGCAGGTGCGCATGCGCACCCAAAATAAATAATGCGCACCACATCAGACGACGCGAGGCGCTTTTGCGTACCAACAGCTGGGACAGGAATTTCCAAGATTTTATTTTTTAGCAAAACTAAAAAATAAAAGCCTGGAGATCGAGGCTAGGAATTTACTTCCTGAAGCCACACTCACACACTCTCGCTAAAGCACGCGTCGGCCCCATGTACAGCCATTAGGCGCAGGGGAAGGGGACGCATGCTGCACGTGCTTGTGTGATTGTTGCTTCGCGTCGCGTCGCATCGCCTCGCTGCGTGCACGCAGCCAGCAGCGGCTGTTAGAGGCACTCTTCACCGATGATGAACGCACCATAACGGTGCAAAATATGCCGTGAACGTCCAAATCTGGCGGATAAAAGCAGTGCAGCACAGAGCACCAACCTTGGGGGCTTCTCCTAACGGCGTGAGAGAAAAAAAAACGGCGAAAATCGCGGAATTTGGAAGCAGTGCGTCTGTCCGGGGCCTCAGTGCGGCTGCAGAGTTCATGTGCAGGGCTGGGCTGAAGCAGTGCTGCACACACCCCCCCCCGCCCCCCCCCCCCCCCCCCCCCGCCGTTGATCATCTCCAGGTGCTCTTCTGAGTACTAGACCTAAAAAGTTATGTGCACCCCTGTTCATAATGTTCCAATGTTCAACGACAGAAACACAATTGTGGTTTGTGTGTTATGTTTGAATGTGGTGGAGTTCTAGTGTTGCTCTACTCTGTGTACCAGACAGCAGGCCCACAGAGGAACCCACAGACACCAGTCAGAGGTGGACAAACTCCGGGACCTCCTCTCATCGGCTCGCTGCAACAACAACAGAGCTGTAAACACACAAACACTCACTCTTCACACCCTCGCAGCAGAATATTCTTGACCAGTATAATGTGAACTATAGAAACATGCTGAATTGTCATACCTTG
>NC_139945.1:54757266-54799766 GCF_963454915.1 Gymnoscopelus microlampas
TATATCAGTGCTATCTATCACTACGATCTGTGAAAGTGAAACTGTTGTAGCCGCTACCCTCAGTGGCCCAAACTGACACTGAGTATCAGTTTAAGGCCAGCTTTGGGAATGTAGTGCGTTTGTGTACCGGAAGTTGAGAGCTGGTTAAGTCCCGGGAAAGACGCAATGTGATTGGCCAGTAGTCCCTTTGAGTGGCAGTTGGGCCAAACGCAGTCAGTGGGGCAAACGTAGTCCCCACCAAAATATTTACTATTCTGTCCCTATCGGTACATAACTCGGACGGCGCTGAGTCGACTAGCAGACCTTCGGCTGGTCGTCGCGGGCACTCGCGCCTGGAGGCGCTCGGGCGCGACTCCTCAGCCTCAAGGTCTGCTGAGTCGGCGCGCCTCCGTCATGGTCCAAAACTATACTTTATCGGCGAAAAAAGTAGTCCGCGGATGACTGAAAAAGTTTATCCCAAGTGGGAGTCCATCCCACACTCCCAGTGGTACTGGGTTGGGAGTCTAATGATTAGCGAGGTGCGCCACTGTGGTCGGTGCCGAGATTGGGTATTTTGGTTGTATTAGAATGTGACGTCTTAACTCTTCTATTGTAGAAGAAATAAGTCCCCGCCCGCGCCCCCGCCCAAAAGGGGCGGGGGCGCACCACACTTAGATAGCTGGCCAGTTTAAGGAGTTTGTTTTGACACAGCGTATATACCCCCCCTCCCCCCTGAATCTGTCTTTGACTCTTTACTGTCTCCAGCCGAAAAGGTCTCTTGAGGATTCGTCTGACAGGTCAGGTGACACGTCCAAGTCCAATCGGGTGCTGCGAAGGCGGGTGTCGGAGCTGGAGAAGCTGGTGTCCAATCAGAAAGCTCGTATCAGGTTGCAGACGAGCCAGCTGAGGCAGCACCTGGAGAACAGAGGCACTCTAGATGTTAGTCAGAATATCAAGGTAATGCTGTTACTTCACTATGTACATGTACGTGTTATACTTAATTTATTTATACTTTGTTGTACGACAGTACCACACTCTGAATTTGGCAGAGCTTGTTGCATGGGTATTTTCGGCGCACAACACAGTTGTATGACAACGTATTTACTCGACCACTGGCTGAAGACCCAGAAGTGCAGTGCGAGACATTTCTCTCAGGGTTAATCTAAAAATGAATGCCTAAGAGCGTGCACATCCAAAACTGAACCACAACTTGAAAAAAAAGAGAACTACTCTTTATCAGACGATGAAGATTGTGCCGCACAGAATGTCACATGCCTTGCAGTTCAAATTTATTGTGAATGGGAGCTAAACACAAACAACATGGATTGAGCGAAATAAATATGTGAATGGAAAAGAAAGTGGGGGAAATAATCTCTTATCTCTGTGGTTATTTATAAAAAGCACTATAACCCCCAAACTGTGCCGTACATGAGATAGAAAATGACCTCTCTCTCAATGGCATCTCGACTCATTAAGTGTTACAGCCCCACTCCGTCTTCCCAGCCCCGCAAAAACACCAGGAACCAAACAGTGTTGGGCTATATTACTTAGGAGAGTAATATATTACTTGTTACTTTTTACTCCTTTGAAAAGTAATAATATTACATTACTTATTACTTGGAATCAAGAGTAATATATTACATATGACTTTATATTACTTTTCCCCGCGGAAAGGTTAAAAAAATTCTTAACCTTTTCAACATATCTTACACCAGTCAATATTAATTAGCCAAAGTGCAAAGGGGGGGAGAGGAGCGGAGATATAGAGCAGTGGTTCTCAATCCTTTTCATGTCAAGGACCCCCAAATTGACACTTATTAGCCCACGGACCCCCATTTCAAAAGATATGCCAGGGACCCCCATAAGAGAAGATTTTTTACAGCTCTAGCAGTGATTCTCAACCATTTTAATTTCAAGGACCCCCAGTTTGACATGCATTAGGCTACAGACCCCCATTTAATGGCATTTCTATCACTTGGAGTGCAATTTATATTATAAAATCTATGTCAATTGAACTCTGAGAGTGTACAAATGGACCCGTTAGGGTCCATTTGTATATGTGGTCCAAATTCTATCCGAACGATATCTTATAAGTAAATTCCGTGCCTCAAAATAAACGAGTCGGCGCTCGCAAACGGGTCATGCGCTACGTCATAACTGTGCGCAGGCTGCGTGCTAAAAAGAACTGATCTGCAAGCTAAGAATCATCTCTGTTGACGTAGGTTGATAGCTTGTAGATCTGCTCTATTTTTTGCATGAAGCGACAACGCGCCTCTACGAGAGACGGAAAGAGAGTACATATTAAATGAATGAATGAGCAAAATAAATGACGCTCGTCATCAGTAATGAGTAACGAGGCCTTTTTTGACCCAGTAATATGGTATTATATTACTGTTTTAGCAGAATAATACCTTACTTTACTCGTCGGTACTGGGAAAAGTAATAATATTACAGTAATATATTATTTTTAATTCGTTACTGCCCAACACTGGAACCAAAGCACCAAAGACACCCTACCTATGCAAATGAAAGTAAATCATAGACAAAAACAGGCCTAACTCCTAACAAAAAGAAGCAGTGAGCAAAACAGTGCTCAACGACAAACTGTTGACTGGCCGTCTGGCTGGCAGGGGAGAGGAAAGCCCGCGGGAGCTGGGTAAAACTGGCCATAACTTGGATGCAGGCTGTGCACTTGGCATGCCGAAGTGCATCAGGCTGTCTAGCAAATGGTGACATGGCTGAAATAATTCCAGTCGATGCCAGTTTACCCCCCCCCCCCCCCCCCCCTGCCCTAATGGATGTTACCTTTCTTTGCACTTCAGGTAGACGGCACCATTGCACCACTATCCACACTGGAGAGTGAGAACTTTGTGTGTGTGCGGAGCCCAGGCATCACAGCAAGGTCTTTGAGAGCCAAACAGTATTCAGTTAAAAAAAAATGCTTCTCTGCTGTGGGGGACAGGAGTGCTCCTGTCATCGTAATTTACTCGCCTCCTTTAGCTCTTAATTTGAGGCAATGGACCAATCCTTATGTCCACTATTATGGACTCGGGCTTGAAAGCGCTTTCACGTGAAGTCCATGAGGGCTGTCACACTGTCAAATACATCAGGGCTCTGAGCGCAACCCTTTATCCACCCTTTCCACATGTCTGTCACATATAGACCATACATAAGCAGTGGTGGAAAAAGTACCGTACTCAAATTCTTTACTTAAGTAAAAGTACCAATACTGCAATATAAAAAAATACTCTGTTACAAGTAAAAGTCCAGAATTAAAAATGTACTTTAGTAAAAGTACAAAAGTATTGGCATCAAAATGTACTTAAAGTACCAAAAGTAAAAGTACTAAATATTTGAAAATAGACGATCTACAAGCTCACAACGCGTCGCGATGCGACGCGTTGTGAGCTTGTAGATATGAAGTCTGTGAAGCTTCCTGTCTCCTGACTCTTGGTACCCTAACTAAAACTGCAACAACCCACCTTTCATCTCCCAATCTCTTTAATCATTAATAATTGTCTTATCGTAACCTTGACTTCCCCCTCTGAATGTCTGAAACATTGTGTTAGTGAATAGTGAGTAAAGTCGTGTTATCTTGACAGAATCCGGAGGAGAGCTCCAGGAAGCTGCAGCGGGACGAAGACGAGGCCATCGGGAAGCCGCATGATGCCAGGATGGAGTCGCAGCAGGTAGAACGGATCTACACACCACATCAGCTTATTAACAACCCTTCTCTCCTCTCCTAGCTACCACCCCCACACACACACACACACACACACACACACACACACACACACACACACACACACACACACACACACACACACCTCTCCATGACTCTCCTTCACTCTTCTCAAGGCCCAGACGCATCAAACTGACTTTGTCACGACCACTATACCGACATCGGTTGTAAAGGTTTTTAAAAGTCGCTGACTGTTTGTGCTGTGTTCGTCTACATTATGTTTAACACCCGACTCTCTCACTCTCTGTCTCTCACACACCCAAACTGTTACGACCTTAATGTAGTCTAGAGGTTAAACAGGGGTAACACTACTATACTGCAAGTACCACAAATACAAAAAAACAACGGAAGTGTGTTTGTTTATTACCAACTGAAGTTAGGATTACAGAAACTGAATAGAAAACAAAATAAGGAAAGCATCATCTCTACCTTGCACTATCTTAGCAATAGGCTCTATTCACAGCAGCCATATTATGAAGACATTCACAGGTGTTACCAATGATACTAATGAAGGCTCTGTTCCATTCTGGTCAAACAGAGTCAGGGTGCTGATATTGTGCATGTTGGCTCACTGGAAACACTCTGTTACACCAGTGGGTCTACAGTTGGGGTCCAGGGACCCTCATGGGCTTCCAAATGGCCCCTTACGGGTGTGTAACTCTGAGAGTGTACAAACGGAACCAAATGGACCTGTAAGGGTCCATTTGGTTCCATTTGTACACTCTCAGAGTTAAGTTCAAGTTCAAGTTCAAGTATTTATTTGCCATTTCAAAACAAGTTTGATAGGAAATTGCCTTGGTAATTCCTCTCACATACAAGACAGCCCAAAAAAAACAACAACACAAAGAAGAAGAACAAAAAAACAACAGAACAGCAGGAACAATGTACGCTGCAGCTTTGGCATGTGTATACAGTACAGACAGTAGAAAGTGCAAGTATGTAGCATTTTAAAGTGCATATTTAAAGTGCATACCGTCTAGTACGTAGTGCAAGAGCGTCGTTAAGGTGCCTGATTGCTTGGAGGTATGTGCTGTCTCTAAAACGGGAGGTCCTACTCCCAATGCTGCCAAATCTCCTACCTGATGGGAGGAGATTGATAAGGTGATGGGCTGGATGTGAATGATCGGCTATGATTTTTTTTAGCCCTCTTCATCAGTCTAGTGGGATAGAGTGATGACAGCGATGGAAGACTCGAACCAATTATTCTAGCTGCCTGACGTGTAACCCTCTCCAACCGTGTCCTGTCCTGTGCGGTTGTGTTACCGTACCAGACAAGTATAGAAAAGGTAAGCACGCTCTCAATGACAGACCTATAGAAGTGTATCATGGCTGTTTTACTGACCTTGAACTTACTAAGCTGCCGCAAGAAGTAGAGACGCTGGTGGGATTTGCTGACCTTGAGGCTTGTGTTGAGTTCCCATGATAGGGATTCGTGGATGGTGGTTCCGAGGAACCGGAACGAGGAGACCCTCTCAACCTCTACTCCATTTATGGAGAGAGGAGGAAGGGAGGTTTTGTACTTCCTCCTAAAGTCGACAACAATCTCTTTGGTTTTTGAGATGTTAAGTATGAGATTGTGGTTCTCACACCACCTCACCAGGTCATCTATCTCCTTACGATAGCCTGATTCATCACTGTCTGTAATTTGGCCTACCACAGAGGTGTCATCTG
Source organism: Gymnoscopelus microlampas (assembly GCF_963454915.1). NCBI lineage: Eukaryota > Metazoa > Chordata > Actinopteri > Myctophiformes > Myctophidae > Gymnoscopelus > Gymnoscopelus microlampas. The sequence goes on from NC_139945.1 coordinate 54,762,659, forward strand.
CAAATTTAAACAACAGGACTGAGTTAGTGTGTGATTGACAGAAATAAGTGTAGACAGAATATAGAAAAGGAGATAGAACACAGCCCTGGGGGGCACCTGTGTTCAAAACCTTGGATTGTGAGATTAATTTGCCGACTTTGACAGCTTGTTTTCTGTCACTTAAAAAGTCATAAATCCATTTGCAAATGGACCACAAAAAAACCAGAACTCCGGGCAGCAGGATCCTATGCCCACTCACTGCAAGTTTGACTCACAGGTGCTTATCTCCTCTCTAACATAGTCTTATCCCTAAATGATCTCATCCACTGATTTTCCTTCCTGTGTTTGTTGCTAAAGGTTGTATTTTGGTCACAACCATGGTTTTTTGTTTTGTTTTTGTCATTTTAGCTAGTCGTAAAAAAACAGTTTTCCTTAAAAGCTCCTATTCATTCAGCCAAGTGGATACAAGCACACAGAGGCATTGATCTAGTAAATTAAACATATTCAGCAATTTAGCCCCAGAGTGTTTGAGCATTCACTGAGCGAGACCCTCTCTCATAGGACAAAGAGTTTTAGCCCATCATTATCTTATCAAATATTTAAGTCCTCCGCGGCTTTCATAAAGCCGCTTAGCTCTAAAAGCACTGCTGGCTGAGTGTTTGTCCCCTGTGAGGCTTTTTTATGAGCGGGGTATATTTTCAATTGCAGAGTGGATCTACTGCCATTCCCAAATGAATGCATGTGGCGGAGATTGTTTGGAGAGGGAGCGCACGCGGCCGGAATGCATAATGAGTTCTATCGAGCCGTTCCACTTCACAACGGACAGCCGGGGCTTTTTTTGAATTGCGGTTTAGTTCCACACAAGCATCATAAAACATAATTTATAAATCATACTCGGCCGCAGCAGAAAGACATAACAGAAGGTCACGCACCCGGGCCTGTGAATGTGTTTTGCGTCGTTGGAAGACGTTGCCCCTCGGCTACGGTTAACTGACCTCAGTGTGTGTCATCTTCTGTTCAATAATGATAATGAAGTTGTTGGCGCCGTCGTAGCCTACGGAGGCGGACCAAACAGGAGCCGACAGAGCGGAAGGGAAGCGGCTCTGCTGTTTGACAAACAGATTTGCCTCCAGGTGACAGTTATTACTTCCACTAAGCAAATCCCTGTGATTCACACCCGCTGGGATTACTATGTAAGGGGGGGGTTAGAGATGGATTAACCCCCCCTGAACTAATTAGACTGCGCTGTAAGTTAGGGAACTGGGGTCAGGTTGATAAAGAATTATTAGCCTGTTGATGGGGGGCTAATATTCTTTTTATATCCATCCCACAATGCAAAGCAGCTCGTATCGGCTTGTACTCTAGTGCAAGAGTTCCCAAATGTGTCATGCCAGGGACCCTCAAATAGCCCATGGCTATGGCTATTTGAGGCTATATATATATATATATATATATAATTATTATTATATCTTTTTTTCTTAATCTTTAATTTTCCTCTCTTTTCCAATTGCCTCTGGTGGCCGCGGCCCTCACTTTGAAAACCACTGCTCTAGTGCAGTCAGAGACTTGACGTCAGGCATGGTTGTACATATTTGACGGGATTGGCCATGCAGGGAACGGCCCAAACGGACACGTTTTGGTTCAGTTTCCCTGCCATCTTCACGCACCTGGTCCATTAGGAGACGATCCAGATCTCCTGTGCTTGCTGAGGATTGTCGTCAGGTTAATAAATGAGGTGTGTGATTCTTGTCCTCAGGCTCTGGGAGAAGGTGAGCCAGAGTGGGAGAGATGGACGTCCATCATCCAACGCTGGGAGGCAAAGAGAGAGCTGGCCCGCATCGCCGGCTGTTACAGGCCTGGACGCACACAGCTGCTCACGCAATCACCCTGACGCGCCTGGCTGGACGCACGCTCACACACACGGTTTTATTTCCAATAAAACCGGGACCCGCACAAGTCATGTTTTCCAAGCTACCGACCGTACCACGAACTCCAGGGAGACTCACACACACACACACACACACACAACATAACACAGTCACACACTAGTGATTCCACGTATTTATTCCAAACACTGAACACCAACAGATAGGAGATAGCAACCACATACAACCCAGCAGCTGCAGGTCAGAGGACTGTGTGTGCGTGAGAGAGATAGTTGAAAATGACTGTACTGAATGTCGAACCAGAGTGGTTTGTGGTTTTCGAACACTGTGGGGGGAACATGCGCTCTCATCAAATTGTACAATCATCGTATCGGCAATGGTTTCCAGCTGCACAAAAATAGCAATATTTTGTACCAGCAGAGTCTGCATACAAAAGTTAAATCTTCAAATAACACCGTACAAATGTATGTAGTGTAGTCAACGGTTGGCACACATTATGTACAGAATTGATTTTTTTGTTTGCCAGTGAATGGGAGCAGGGGAAATGACCATTCCCTTTCAGATTACTCAGTTCTCGTGTAGTTTGTCTGGGGTTAATGAGAGTTCATGGGGGAATGCAGGAAAATTAGTAAGTAATCTGGTTGAAGGGGGGAGACTTCGATTTCCAATCAAACTGGGGCCCACAAGTCGTGTTTCCAGGCATCCAACCATACCAGGAACTACAGAGTGAAAAACAGCCGTGCGGTCGGGGTACTCTAGATCAAAGGTTCAGTAACTTTTCCAAGTCCACTGGTGATGAATCTGTCAGTTCATCACTGTATCCAAAAGGAGTTGAATGTAAGAGACAGACAGGCAGACAACACCCTCCCTTTAGCATTTTGTGGCGTCATTACTTGCGACAAATCCTGAGGTAAAAGATCACAATGGAGTCACCTGTTTAAAAACAAACAAAACAAAACATGACAGATCTTAAAAAACATACAAACATTCACAGTATTTAGATGTCGGTGCAGAAAGACGTGGACGTTTCACCAGTGACCATTCCTCTTTTAACCACAAGAGGACAACGTTGCAACACAATGTCAGTTCCCAAAATAAAAACACTCTATAATGTTGGCAGGCAGAGGAGTGGTACTGACTCCAGTTCATTGTAAATCCATCTTTGTCCATCTTCATTTAGGCAGGAACATTTCCTCAAGTCCTCTCTGTCTCTTGTGTCCTTCAGTCCAGGGAAGCTTATTTTGCTTCCAATCCATATTCTGTTTTAGATAAGCAAGTTGACCGCTCCATCTTTGAGCTTATGCCACATACCACCATAATAATAATAGTAGTAATAATAATATTTGAAACGTATAATTTAATATAAGACGCTTATGTAACTTATACGCACAATGTACTATGTCTACATCATTTGAGATACAAAAATACATGATTTGAAAATAAATGCTAATCTAAACATAGACAAATATTTATAATCAAATGGCATGTAAATGTAACATGTAGTTTGATAATGATGCTTGCTAACTGTGTTTCCTACTGACCAATAATATTAAATAAAGATTGCGCTGTCTTGTACGTGTGGGAAATGAGGAGTTACAGTATGCACATCCAGCACGGAGATGAAACAGGACGAAAAACTAAAGACAGAACCGGTCATCCGAGACAGGAAGTGGACGAGGAGGAGGCTGTGAAGGTGTCAAAGGTCAGCCCGGGCGTGGTCCAGCGTGCAGAGGTCACCATACGGAGCACTTGTCCACAGGGTGCATGGGTGACCCCTTGGGACAGTGGAACACACGGGCAAACTCATCAAACTGAGACACGCTGCCAATCACCCTGCAGGAGACAGTGAACACATGTTACTGTGGAGAAACATAGCAGGGCAGGGCGATATGCTGAAAATACATAATCCAAAGTGATACGATGAATATATGGGGAGACCAAGGATTAAACTTGTGTGTGAGGTGTGTAGACCATTGGTTCTCAAAGTGGGGTCCGGGGACCCTCAGGGGTCCTTGGGGGGGGTACCAGGGGGTCCCGAGCAAAATGTGTTAATAAAGCGTCAGAAAATGTTCTCCCCGTGTCTCCTAGGGTAGGTACCCTCACAAAAAACATGCAGTAATCCTGGTCACTATACTGCCTCCCCCTGGCCAGCCTGATGGAGGGGAAGGGAACTGGTTGGAATAACGTGTTCCTTCCACGCGCTACGTCCAACCAGGGAAACTCCCCCCTGTCAGGTGACAAGAAGGTCAGTTGGCTCTCATGCATTGAAGGAGGCATGAGCTCGGCCCTGGCCTCCCTAGGTTGGCAGAGGCAAGGTAGTGCCCAGGATTACACGCTTAGGCATTGGCACTGGGTGAAAAAATAGGGGTTACAAAATCGTGGGATAAAAATTTAGATAAAAAAATAAAATAAAGCGTCAGAATCATTTTAACCCCTTTATCCATGTTTCATTCTTTGGCTATTCAAAAATAGCAGATATACAAGCTCATAGCGCGGCGCAGAGTGACGCTTGTAGATCTACTATGAGCTTGTAGATCTACCATTTTCGATAAATCTTGAACATTTGTGCAAACCTTTGAATATATATTTTTTTAAAGCGAACATTTGTAACTCAAATTTTTGCTTCTGGGGGGTCCCTGGAACAAAATATTTTGAGATGGGGGTCCGCGGCCAAATACATATCATTTTGGGGGTCCTTGACACAAAAAGGTTTGAGAACCCCTGGTGTAGACGGCTGTCGGTTGTATTGAGGCATTGCTCACCGACTGAGTCAATTCAGTGGTTTGTCACACGTCGATAGAGACTTACTTGCGAGGTCTAATAGCATGGAGCCCACAGCAAAAGTGCCCACATTGGTGAGTAGCCTACTTGAACAGAACTGACAGGCCGCTGGGCCAATTTTTCTCATTCTAGCTATTGATAATAGATATTGCTCATTGGCGGGGTCCAAAACGACATGATGGCTGTCACCTGTGGAATGGTGCTGAACTCTGTGCTGCCGCTGGTTGCATGCACGCACTATAGTGTTGTTTATCGTTTTAACTAATCGTCAACATTAAATGAGACCGGAAAGTACCCAATATCTATTAACCCATTAAGACCTGAAGCCGATTCTACATGTCTCCTAAATCTCAGCAGTATTCTTAAAAACCTGTGTTTCTATATCAGTGGTGCTCAATCTTCTTCATGTCAAGGACCCCCAAAATTATATGTATTTGGCCACGGACCCCATAAAAATATTTTGTTCCAGGGAAGCAAAGATTTGAGTTAAAAATGTTCGCTTTAAAAATATATATATTCAAAGATTTGCACACATTTTCACGATTTTTCAAAAATAGCAGATCTAATGTACAAGCTCATAGCGCGGCACTCTGTGCCACGCTATGAGCTTGTAGATCTGCAATTTTTGAATAGCCCAAAGTGTAAATTAATGCGTTTTAGCTCAAATCTAAAAATGACACAGTTCAAGGTCTTAATGGGTTAAATGAGAGCGAAAAATACCCAATGTCTATTAAATGACAGCGAAATAAACCCAATGTCTATTAAATGAGAGTGAAATAATCCCACTGTCTATGTCCTGTGACCCTAACCATCTTTTTGTTTTCCCATGATTTCTGAAATAATTTGAATTCATGTGAATGTACAGTATAAATGCTGTAAGCCCCTGCAGTTAAGCATGATGCAGGCATGTTCACGTGTTTAGCTAATGTCAAGCCCAAGTTCTAGCTCCATAACAGCCGACTGTCTGTGCTGTACGCAGAGTGCTTGCATTCAGCAACCTTTCCCACACCTTTCATCAGACTGATCCACTGACTTATAGTCAGTCTATGGTAGTCAGGACGGTGTGTACTGGCTGCTTAATAGGAAGGTGAGAACAGGATTAAGCTGATTCCATTGACTACAAATGAGAGAGCAACACTTTTTTTATAATTTGAGCACACAAATTAATTCAAGGGCACTAATTATCAAATTACTCACTGACACCAAACAACTTTCCAAAGCAAAATGTGAATATTAAAGTCAGATAAAATGTATCATTTTAATCAAGCATTAGCATCCCTCCTGCCCACATTTTATGAACATCTCGGACGGAAATTCATACAGTAGGTGGAACAAAAGCTGTGTATATTGCTTATAATGAGGCAGATGTAGCTTTTAACATTTCTGTTAAATATTGTAACATTCATTTACAGCTCTCATGCAGATTTGACGAGCTCTTGATAATAGATAGGGTTTCCATGACTACCAGGGACGCGGGAAGTACTTTAGAGCAAGGGGTGCTGGTAAACGGGACACATGCACGTGCATGGGTCCCTCATGCGCGCGCGCGATTTTTTTCGGGTTTCCCGCGGATAAAGTTACTTTTTTTGTTACTTTATTTCGGTTTTAGGGTTAGGGTTAGGGTTGGATTAGGGTTATGTGATTTAATTCTTTTGGGGGAGCCGCGCCCACCGGAGAAAATCTCTCACACACACACACACGCACGCCTTCAGCCTTTTTTTTTTTTTCCCCTCACAACGGCAGGGGGTGCTGCAGCACCCTCAGCACCCCACTTCCCGCGTCCCTGATGACTACCACCTGTACATGTAAAATGTGCAATGTGACAGCCTTGTAAGCTGTACTTTGTGTGTGTGTGTGTGTGTGTGTAGGTGTGCTCCAGCCTAACTATAGTAATTGCAGTAGTTGTATTAACCCATTAAGACCTGGAACTGTGTCATTTTTAGATTTGAGCTAAAAAGCATTATTTTACACTTTGGCTATTCAAAAATAGCAGATATACAAGCTCATAGCGTGGCACCGAGTGCCGCGCTATGAGCCCTAGGGGGGTCCGCGGCCAAATACATATCATTTTGTGGGTCCTTGACATGAAAAAGATTGAGCACCACTGATATAGAAACATACGTTTTTCAGAAAACTGTTGGGATTTAGGAGACATGTAGAATCGGCTTCAGGTCTCAATGGGTTGATTAATTCTAATACGGCCTGTGTTTGCGCGTGCGTGCATGCATGCGTACGTACGTACGTGTGTGTGTGTGTGTGCGTGCGTGTACCTATAGTGCTCTGGTGCATGTTTGTCGGTTAGCAGCTGCAGGTAGATAGACTGAGATCTCCTCTTCATGCACCAGTTCTGATGAGACAGAGAACAATCAATCAGCCATTAAAACGCCTCCATTCATCTGCTGTTGATCTGCTGCATCGTGGAACACAGTCAGAGCTGGTACCTGTGCAAAGGCAATGAAGAGGAGCTGCTCATGGGTGTATTTAAGGCCGGGCAGGGGTCTCTCTGGACCATGTTCCCTCACCCACTTCTGATATGCCTGGAGAGAGAGAGAGAGAGAGAGAGAGAGAGAGAGAGAGAGAGAGAGAGAGAGAGAGAGAGAGAGAGAGAGAGAGAGAGAGAGAGAGAGAGAATGGACAAACGCAAATCATGAAGGGACAGAACACCAACAAATTCAGATGCATTCTCACTTCTCAGAAATGTGACACGTTGTGAGCTTGTAGTGTTTTTGGTGAGGATATTTTGTGCAGAGGGGGGGGGGGGCTAGTGTAGACCCCTGGGGGACACGTTATATAGGATTGAAGTGGTTAACCCATTGAGACCTGAAGCCGATTCTACATGTCTCCTAATATAAATCTCAACAGTATTCTCAAAAACGTATGTTTCTATATCAGTGGTGCTCAATCTTTTTCATGTCAAGGACCCCCAAAATTATATGTATTTGGCAGCGGACCCCCATCAAAATATGTTGTTCCAGGGACTACCCAGAAGCAAAGATTTGATTTAAAAATGTTTGCTTTAAAAATATATATTCAAAGATTTGCACACATTTTCACGATTTTTTCAAAAATAGCAGATCTACAAGCTCGTAGCGCGGCACTCGGTGCCGCGCTACGAGCTTGTAGATCTGCTATTTTTGAATAGCCCAAAGTGTAAAATAATGCTTTTTAGCTCAAATCTAAAAATGACACAGTTCCAGGTCTTAATGGGTTAAGTGGGTAAATGTGCCACTCCACCACTGTAGCCTAGTTTGGTAAACATGTGCACCAGCACCGAACAGATAGATGGTTCTCATGGGATGTTATACTTACGTAGTAAGACAGCTTGAGACCTCCCATGTCAGCTATGTTCTCGCCCAGAGTCAGACGACCATTCACCTGAACAGAGGGGGAGAAGGAAAAGCACCAATAATGTTAACCACGCTCCACTTTTTACTCTAGACATAGGATTTTGAGGAGCTGTGTGTGTGCGTGCGTGCGTGCGTGCGTATGTGTTGCATGTAACCCACCATCTGGTTGTACACGGTGAAGTTGTCGTACAGCTTGACGATGCACTCGGCTCTCTTCTGGAACTTCCTGTACGAGTCCTCCGTCCACCACTGCTTGAGGTTGCCGTGGCGATCGTACTGGCCCCCTAGGGACATGAACCATTGCATCACTAAGATGAGGAGCAAGAGGCGGGGGTCCAGGGTTAGGATGATGACAGGGTGGAATATCACACACTAAAAACAGCTGCTCTGTGAATTTTCTTTTTCAGCCAGTCAGTGATCAGTCACCAGTGGCGGGCCATGGGGATATTGCAAGTGGGCCCCCAAATAATTGTCAAAACGCAAATTAATTTTATATATATATATATAACAGTTTGATGATAATAAAACATTAATATTAAAAAGATCTTAATTTAAAGTATACAACGTTAGTTCCATTGCTCCAAGCCAGAACACTCGATCGATTGATGGATCATTAACCCATTGAGACCTGAAGCCGATTCTACATGTCTCCTAAATCAAAAACACAGTTTTCTGAAAAACGTGTGTTTCTATATCAGTGGTGCTCAATCTTTTTCACGTCAAGGACACCCAAAATAATATGTATTTGGCCGCAGACCCCCATCAAAATATTTTGTTCCAGGGACCCCCCATGTTCGCTTTAAAAATATATATATATTCAAAGATTTGCACACATTTTCACTATTTTTCAAAAATAGCAGATCTACAAGCTTGTAGCGCGGCACTTGGTGCCGCGCTATGAAATAGTTGTTGTCATTCTTACCCCAGTCATCATATCCATGAGTCAGCTCATGGCCTATAATGGCTCCTATCCCTCCATAGTTCAGAGACCTGAAGGCAGCAAAGAGAACAGTGGATTACTACTATAACAATAATATACAGTACACCGCTCTGCACATCAGATACAAAACGAAAACTGATGATATAATACCTACACGCACTGGATAATGAGTCTGTTTTGTATAAAGAATGTGGGTGATTTCTTCTGGACAGAAGAAACAGACTCATGATGACAAGTCAAACTGACCACATCATCAGCTTTCTCAACCGCAAGGTTGGTGCCCTGTGCTGCGCTGCTTTTATCCGCCAGATTGGGACGTTCATGGCATATGTTGCACCATTGCGGTGCGTTCATCATCGGTGACGAGTGCCTCTAACGGCCGCTGCTGGCTGCGTGCAGTGAGCTGCGATGCGAGGCAACACTCACACAATCACGTGCATCATGCGTCCACTCCCCCTGCGCCTAATGGCTGTACATGGGGCCGACGCGTGCTTTAGCGTGATTGTGTGAGTGTGGCTTCAGGAAGTAAATTCCTAGCCTCGATCTCCAGGCTTTTATTTTTTAGTTTTGCTCAAAAATAAAAGCTTGGAAATTCCTGTCCCAGCTGTTGGTACGCAAAAGCGCGTCGTCTGATGTGCCGCGCATTATTAATTTTGGGTGCGCATGCGCACCTGCGCACCAGTTATGTGCACCCCTGCTTATGTCATGATGTTCTTGCTGCAGTGACTTCTGCTCTGCATTTGTCTCCCCCACCTATTAACAAATCCCCCATTTGTTTCATCACCCCAAACTCTGGGTGTGCCTGTGTGTCCTTGACCCCAGGCTGGCTCTGTGTGTGTGTGTGTGTGTGTGTGTGTGTGTGTGTGTGTGTGTGTGTGTGTGTGTGTGTGTGTGTGTGTGTGTGTGTGTGTGTGTGTGTGTGTGTGTGTGTGTGTGTGTGTGGTCTACTCAGCCCATGCAGAGGCACAGAGCAATGGGAGAGCAGGAGCAGGGCTATTCGTAAAGCTACGCCTGGAAATAACTTTCTGACAGTTAGTCGATACGCTGCTTCTCAGTGACCGCTGCTCGCTCTCTGAACTAAATGCCTGATTGAAGCTTCATTATACTCAATGTGATAGAGCACTGTGTGTGTGTGTGTGTGTGTGTGTGTGTGTGTGTGTGTGTGTGTGTGTGTGTGTGTGTGTGTGTGTGTGCGTGTGCGTGTGCGTGTGTGTGTGTGTTGGGGGGAGGGGGAGGGGGGTGGGCATTATGGAAGATGAGGACCAGTGCAGTAATTTAGTAATCTCCTGAGGATAGTCACGTAGACGGACGTATGGACGGACGAGCACACATTACATACACACAAAGGGACACGTAGGCTGTATGATCAAACACACAGTTAAATACTGTAATTAATATTGATAAGTATTAATGACAGGAAGCAGTGGTCACCACTGATTAAGATGTAGAAGTGGACACTGAATACATGGACTGCTAGCTTGTTATATTAATGAGGTGTGTGTGTGTGTGTGTGTGTGTGTGTGTGTGTGTGTGTGTGTGTGTGTGTGTGTGTGTGTGTGTGTGTGTGTGTGTGTGTGTGTGTGTGTAGGTTGAACGCAGAGAAAGGTAGCAATCATGTATGGAATAACCTTGACAATACACATCATTAGTGAGCAGTTATTCATGTATGGAATCATGTTCACAATACACAGAATAATGTGCATTCATAATTCACATTTAACAAAGGGAATACTGAGCAGAAAAAAATGCTGTTTGTTTATGTTTGCTGCATAATCCATAACAGTTATTTAAAGCTCAATTACAGTTTATTGCACTTTCAAAATAAGTCACTGGACTCACTTTTTATGTTCGGCATTTTTATACCTAATTGAAGCCCCCCGGAGGAAGGGTTCTGTTGTCTTCTATTGCAATTTATTTATTTTGATAGCTTTTCCTCTTTCCCCGTCATGTTTAAATCCAGTTCAGACCAAAACAATGAAGTACGTAGAGGCAGAAAAGGTATCCATGACAACGGATATCAAGGTTCCCTCAGGCTGTCCAATCATAAAGCCTGACAAAGTACCATGGTGTCTTTCTGGAGGTGTGCAACATTGACATTTTGTTCTGATTAAAATATGTCATTGTTGTTGAGCGTCACTTGTTGAACTAGTCGTACACTAGGGGAAAGGAACTGGTTGGAATAACGTGTTCCTTGTTAGCTTGTTAGCTCGCATGCATTGAAGGAGGCATGAGCTCGGCTCTGGGCTCTCCCTAGGCTGGCTATTACTTAGACAATAGGGCAAGCAAGGCTGACGTCACTCCGTGGCTGCGGCTTGCCCCGCCCCTGGTCGGTGGGGTCGATATCTCCCTTCACTCAGGGGCGGACTGGCCAATTGGCGTACCGCGCAAATGCCCGGTTGGTCGTTTTTTTTTTTTTTGAAAAATATTTTCGCTCCCGTTTTAGGATTATTACAGTAATTTCTGGGTCGCGCGGGCCAATTATTAGTTACATTAATGTTTGGGCTGGGATGCTTTCCAGCAGGGGCCTCAGTGCAGCTGCAGAGTTCATTTGCAGGGCTGGGCTGAAACAGTGAACCCCCCCCCCCCCCCCCCGTTGACAAAACGGCCCGGGGGGGGGTTCGGACCAAAATGCCAGGGCTGAATTTTTGTCCCAGTCCGGCCCTGCCTTCACTCGGAGGTTCGCTAGTAGTAGCCTGCTAGTTGGTGCTCTTTCAGCATTGTTTCGCAAAAATTGGAATGAATTGTTGTATGAAAAACTGTTCCACGGCTTCTCACCATCGACGAGGTGAGAATAAAGGGGCTAAAATGGACAACGGACTAACTTTTCACCGCATTCCCAAATGGAAGCCAGCCAGGTCTCCGACGTAACAAAGAGACGATGCACGGCTTGGTTGTCTGACAGCCCAGATGACAGAAAAAGACGTGGAAGAAACTATACTATACGCAACTAGTACCATACATTACCATATATAATTAAATGGTAGGGTACCCATCACTCTGATGCATAAACCTAGTCTGGGAGGCTTCGGCTCAAAGCCTGAACAACAGGGGCACGGCCACTGCGTTCTGATTCAAATCAACAGCCAATGAAGAAAAGGGGGCGGGATCCACATGCAGTGGGTGTTGCATGTAAATAGGGAAATAGAGATATTGCGGCCGCCATCGTTGTGTACTGCTGTTTGCCTCTCGTCGGATTGTTTAGACGAGTTGCACAGCTCTCATACCGGTAAGAGGCGTGTCCGCTCAGATTCTGAGTGTAAGTTACATCCCGCCCACAAATACCAGGGCTCTGGCCCAGAAGTTCCTTGCCTGTCCCGTTTGTATGCGAGAGCTGGCGAAAACTTCTGGGAACTCAGATTAGCATAAACCTAGCCTGCTGGTTCCAAACAGGCAGGACATGAAAATCCTTGACAAAGTTGTCCGAGCGTGCTGTGATCTGACTGAACTTGTGCACCAGTGTGGTTCTGAAACTGGATGATGAGTAGCCTGCTGATTTTATTTTTAATAGTACCCCTCTGCATAGTAAAAGCAGACATGAGGTTATGCTCTGTAGCTAAATTATCTGTTCCTTTTTTATGTACATAGTAACCTGTACATGTTTTCAAATAAAAGACATAGAGTCGTTCTACATAAAATGATTATATGCAAATAGAAGCGCATTATTTCACATGGCTAAAATGCATAGGCCATTCTATCATTATGCAGTGCTTTCATTCGATGCAAATATAACCGAATCCTGATGATGATGGCTCGGGTCAGTTGCCTCACCCGTTAATGATGACATTATAATATGGATGGGCAGAGACCATTTTACTCCTCTTTGAGCCTGATGAGTTTCCTTTTTTTATACACATAGTAACCTGTAAATGTACCGTGTTTTCAAATAAAAGACACTTTCATGTGACGTTGACTTACAGTGGTAATAAAAATGTAGGTAAAAAAAAAAAAAGAGTAACTTAAAACTATGTAACTTTCCTCTTCCTCCCCGGATTTGAATCCAGGTCTCCTGCACAAGTGCTGACATTTTTACCATTGAGCTAATAGAGCCTGCCTGCTTGTTCAGCGGATGAATTGAATCTTGACCTACTGGTCAAAATTTGTGTCAAACCAGAAACAGGATCGTGCCAAAGGTCAAAGGTCATGTCTCACCTAGACACAGGATCTAACTGTCTCAATAAAAGAACAGGGAGACTAAATACAAGCACCCTAATTGTGTAAGTTATATTGTATTAACATACTCTACCTACATACAGATTGGACAAAATTACATTTTATTCATTAAAGGGGCTACACCATGAATTAAAAAAAAAAATATTATATATAAATATTGCCCCCTAATACGTTGCAAACAGGTTGTAAGCCTAAAAAAAATCCAGATATTTTTTCTCACAATCTGACTGTCTGTCATTCCAAGCTTTTTCAGCTGCAATACCAAAACGTCCTATTGGGCAGGGGGGAGCTACTGAGCAATTCTGTCTGGCCATCGTCAATGCAAAAGCTGTGCAAGTGACATCACTTGCACAGCCATTCTGAAATGGCCTGTTCAGACACGCCCATTCAGGAAATCCATGAAATGAGCATGAATGACTGAATGTTAAAAAAAAATATTTTTTTGGGTACAAGAGACACTGGGGAGCCCAAAAAATACTAAAAACCTAAAAAAAAATGAAATTCATGGTGTAGCCCCTTTAAAAGAAAGTTACATAGTGCCGCTTTAATGTTATTCTGTCAGGACCCCTTTCGTCAAAACAAAATATATTATTTGCATATGAAAACAGTAATTTAGCTAACATAATTAAGCATGTATTATGTTTGGCAGCATGGCTCTGTTGTGGGACCTCCTTGCCCTTCTATGTGCATAATGTACATGGAATGCCACAGGCGGGGAAAACAGCAAGCTAATCAATGACAGAGTTACAGCTGAGCGTCAGCTGATAGGGGACTTGGCAGGGATCAGCTGTCACTCAGCGGGTGAAGCAAGACAGGAGTATGATACTATCATGCTGCTCTATACAGAGATACAGAGAAAATCCTGAGTGATGAATTAACTCAGACTTTTGTTGTCAGTACTAAAATAAGTACTTAGGCTATTTGAAATTAGCCGATCTACAAGCTATCTACAAGCTCACAACAAGCTCACAACAAGCTCACAACAAGCTCTCAATAGGCTCTATGCACAGCAGCCATTTTGGAGAAAAAATGGGCCTCTTCTTGCTTCCTTCACAGGTGTTACCAATGATACTAATGAAGGCTCTGTTCCATTCTGGTCAAAGGTGCTGATATCAGGGTGCTGATATTGTGGATGTTGGCTCACTAGAAATACTAGTGGGTCTCAAAGTGTGGTCCAGGGACCCTCATGGTTCCTTGAGAGGGTGTAACTCTGAGAGTGTACAGATGGAACCAAATGGACCCACTTACTTAAACAAAAACTGTGAGTACTTCTTCCACCACTGAAAACATGGCAAAAGCCGCTTTCTTGCATTTAACCTGAACCCTCCTGCCAGCGGCCTTCCATTTGGGAAGGTGAGTGTAAGGTTATTTTCGTAGTCTGAGAGCCTCTGGGACTTTTAGGAATGACAACTTGTTTCATTAGCGCAACCTTGTTCAGTAATTGAGCTCTTGGTGGATAATGAATTGGTTTAATTAGGTATAAGTGAGAATAAAAGCATGTGAGACTAAGGTGGCCCTCAACAGCTGTGTTTTCCATTGGCCTAAGAGTTGCTTTCAGTGTTGCCACACCTCGACAGATTTTACGAGAGAAACAAGCAACCAGATCTATGAAAACAAGCCCAAAAGAAGTGACTACAGGCCACACGAGCACTTCAAACCGACGCGCATACGTTAGCTATTTGAAAATAGACGATCTACAAGGTCGCAACGAGTTGTGAGCTTGTAGATCGGCTATTTTTTTTTTAAATCATGAGGGGAAAAAGTGCAAAATGTGGAATATTTTTGAAACATTTTAACAACAAATTTTGTACGGGGGTCCCCTGGCACAAATTATCATTTCAGATGGGGGTCCGTGGACAATTACACATTCATTTGGGGGCCCTTGACATGAAAATGTTTGAGAACCACTAGGTTAAACAATAATCAAAAACGTTTGGAAGCAAGGCCAAATAACCAACTACACTTCAGAAACAACCCTAAAACGCAACCAGCTACTACCAATATTTACAAGCGACATTACAGAAAAACAAGCCCAAAGTCGCTCATGATAAGCTGATCTCAGTTTCAGAGCTGCGCTACTGAATCTGTCGGTAGCCCCGTTCAGAACGTGTCCGCGTGTTAGCCAAGCCCCCAGAGTTGCTGAGAAACATTGAAGCCGCCACCCCAGTGGCCAAAGCTGGAACTGCAGGCGGGGAGAAATACATGCACGACCAAAAAATACTAAATATAAATATATATATAATATAATACAAATATGTAAACATATTATACATAAATACATATGCATTTACATATACATATGCATCTCGAGTGTATTTAATACATATCTCGCGTTCATGGCTCAACACACGGGCTGCCGTAGGAAGCAAAAAGGACCGCAGTGCGCATGCTCATAACTCTATGGCTGCTCGAAATGTCCCCAAAAACGTCTCAATAATTCTACTTCTGGCAGGCTTCCGGGTGCTTCAAAACGCCACTGAGCAATTTCATTGAAATGAATAGCTCTAGTTATATTATACCTCTATGGTGTTAGCTTACAAGTGGGCGGGCCTTCAGATCAGGAAGCAGGCCGCGCTTTACCCAATCAAAGGTAGTGGTCGGGATTTACATCTGTGCGCTCGCTTCCCACTGGAAACAAACCGAAACTCATTTAACAATAGGGTCCTCAGAGCCGATAAAACCACAGAAAGTTAGTAACATTTTAACTTGTTCTTTCATCATAGAAACAAGTGGGCTTATAACCAAAACGATGCATGTTCTTTGGGAGAAATGGTGTTAGTGTTCCGTGGAGAAATATTGTTAGAGGGAATGAAAACATAGGCGCACCACCGGAAGTGGAGGGCTGAGGGCATGTCTGAACCCCGGTTTCCAGCCGCATAGGTCTAGTTAATAGGCCCTATGCACAGCAGCCATATTGTAAGACATTCACAGGTGTTATCAATGATACTAATGAAGGCTCTGTTCCATTCTGGTCAGACAGAGTCAGGGTGCTGATATTGTGCATGTTGGCTCACTGGAAACACTCCCAAATGGCCCTTTACGGGTGTGTAACTCTGAGAGTGTACAAATGGAACCAAATGGACCCTTACGGGTCCATTTGGTTCCATTTGTACACTCTCAGAGTTATGGGGGTCGTGGAAATCTGAAATACCAAAAATCTGAGAACTACTGTGCTACACTAAATGGAACAGAGCCTTCATTAGTATCACTGGTAACACCTGTGAAGGAAGTGATAATATGGCTGCTGTGCATAGAGCCTATCACCCCCCCAGAGTCAAATGCAAAAGTGAAAAACGCTGGGGGCGCTGTTTTTACTTTTTATTTGACGATGGGTTCCCAGACTGATGATAAGCAGACATGGCAACACTGGTTGCTTTTGGTATTTGACGGGCTCTGAGGTGAAGAGGCGGTGAAGAGGAGGACAGTGGAGAAAAAAAAGATACTTACTGTGGAAACTCTGGGTCGTAGAGGGTGGGCTGAAGGATGCCTGCAGGAAACACTGGAGGAGAGACGCCCAGCATTAAAACCAGAGTGAAGACAACCAGAGAGAGGGAGAACAATAAAGTTGTCAGTGTTAATTTAATGAGAGTGTAAAAACGGGGCTCTTACATACTCTGATTTTATGATTTCGTTGTCTTATTTTTAATGTGACCTCTGATGTGTGAGTCCATCTTTACACTCTTAATGTAGAGCGATCTCCCAGCATCTTTTTATTTATACATTTTTCATTAAAATTGACAATAGGAGTGAGAACCGTTTTTCTGTGGGTCCTGCAAGTTTTAAAATATGCTGTTTTAAAATATGCTGAATTCCATCTTTAAAAGCTGTAAATCCAGTTAATTTCCAGTTAAAAGAGGTCTTAAAACATTTTTCTTTGTGAACTAAATGCCTACCGATAATAAATCACCATAGAACACAGACCAGAATTTCTTTTATTTATGGTTGAAATGAGTCTTATATTTAATTCACACTGTCGGTATTACAGCAGTCTTGAATTGTAACTTGCTGAAACATGCAGTCACCCTGAGTGAGAGGAGAACCCGAGGCACTGTGGGAATTTGAACTCAAGCTAGCAGGGTCAATAACCACTAAACCAGCAATGAACACCAGAATCTGTTTCATTGGACACATTAAACATAACGCAATGAAATCGTAAAACCAGAGTATGGAAAAAAAGGAAGACAGAGAGAGAGAGAGAGAGAGAGAGAGAGAGAGAGAGAGAGAGAGAGAGAGAGAGAGAGAGAGAGAGAGAGAGAGAGAGAGAGAGAGAGACAGACAGACAGACAGAGCAATGTGAAATGAATGCTACAGACCTACTTGCTGTGCTGTGGAGACGAGTGTGCGTGCGTGCGTGCGTGTGTGTATGCGTGCGTGCGTGGACAGTATCAGTATGAGCAGCGATCACTCATCCACCGACTCACCCATTTGATTCTTGTTAGGGAGATAGTAGGCATTCAGAGCCTGAGGAGGAAGCAGCCACCTGCAACGAAGACACATTGTCAAACATACTGTACACGCATGCACACACTCACACACACACTCACGCACGCACGCACGCACGCACGCACGCACGCACACACACACACACACACACACACACACACACACACACACACACACACGCACTTGCATTCCATGTCCTAGCCAAACATCCCGAACCTGAAGAGAATTTTATGAACCCTACACACTTCAGGGTTTCTAAAAACCTAACCTGTGACCCGACCCATAATGAGACTTTCACGACTCACCCGACCCCCAAAAACTATAAACCTGATCCCGAACCTGTGGCTGTGGTTGACAACACCCGCTGGAACCCAGGATAATTGTTTGAAGCTTAGTTGAACCTGCCTGACCCCACAACCCATGGGACCTGTGGGTTGTGGGTTAACCCCCGCACTACCCCCCCCCCACACACACACACACACACACACACACACACACACACACACACACACACACACACACACACACACACACACACACACACACACACACACACACACACACACACACACACACACACACACACCTGTCCATGTGCGAAAACACATAGATCAAGAAGTTCCTTTACTAGAGAGAGAGAGAGTAAATAATGGAACCTTAGGGGTCCATTTGGGCCCATTTTTCCCACTCGGACTTCTGAGGATTTTACTGTGCATAATCCACATAAAGCTCTGACTCATCAATTGGCTACAGAATGAATAACTTTGAGGGTGAGAGATGCCCTTGTTCTAGGAGTGAAAGACTGATGGCCCTGTGCATCCAGCATAGAGGCAGAGAGATGGAGGAGACACAGTCAGACACAGTGAGTAATGAAAGGATCACATTTTGGTGATAAAAGGGGAATGCATGATTTTAGTGTGTGTGTGTGTGTGTGTGTGTGTGTGTGTGTGTGTGTGTGTGTGTGTGTGTGTGTGTGTGTGTGTGTGTGTGTGTGTGTGTGTGTGTGTGTGTGTGTGTGTGTGTGTGTGTGCGCGTGCGTGCGTGCGTGCGTGCGTGCGTGTGTGCGTGTGCGCGTGTGCGTGCGCGGGTGCGTGCGCGTGTGTATGTGTGTGTGTGTGGACTAATGATACAGTTGTTTTGAACACATTGGAATACTGATGGGGCCAAGATGTCTTGTTGCTGCACAGAAGCATGCCTTTCAGGTGTGAATTAAGGTTTGAGGATCCTATACAAAATGAATTACAGGTACCCCACATTTTCTTTTTACTACTTCTTTTCTGGTAGCTGGAGTCTAGATAAGTTGAAATAATTATGTTTCTTCTTCATATGTTGATTTGCTGCTTTTTCTACTGCCCAGAATTTCAGGGGTTCAGTAACTAATACATAGACAAAGAGGGACATACTGCGTTGGAAAAGAAAGGGACTCATAACAGCCTCAGAAAGCAGATTTCTAATGAGTTCTTGTTTATTAATATCTTACTTTAATTGGCCAACATCCTGCCAATGAAGTTAGAGAGCTAGCTAGCTCACGCAGCATGAATCGTCGTGAAGCAGAGCTGAAATTGAACTCACGCTGTCTTATCCACCTCTTTGTGGATCTGTTTGACCGACTGCTTGATTTTGAACTTGATACTGTTGAGGATGTTCTTGAAGTAGGTCTTCTCATCCACTTCGAACTGGAGAACCAGACGATAAACCAAAAGTGGACAAGACAGAAACAGAGAGAGAGAAAGAGAGAGAGACTCTTCATATTCATTCAATGCAAGATGAGAAAAAGATACAGCAAAATAAAGGGTTGATGTGAGATGAATCGTGCCGTGACACAGCGAGAGTGAAGTGGATCAAGCTTGTGTCAAAACACTCCCTGTCCACTGGACTGAGTTACGTCTTGGGAGTGCGAGAGAAGTGGTTATTGTGTGACTTAAGAAGAGGAGGATGAAGGACATGAACTCAAGCGTAGGTAGGTATGTATTGGAGATGCAAATTGGGGCAGGCTGAGCACGCTGTGGTCTAGTGTCAGCTGCCTCATAGTGATGGAGGAATTGAAAATGACAATCTCTCCTGCCAAACTTTTGTCATACTGTACACTCCAAATATATATATATATATGAGCGGCGAGAGAGAGAGAGAGAGAGAGAGAGAGAGAGAGAGAGAGAGAGAGAGATGACAGAAAAACAGAAACTTTGTGTTTGACATGTACATTCTGTAAGAAAACTAGAGTGAGGAGAGACAGAGGAAGAGTGAAACAGAATTCACTCACATCATACTCCTGATCGATGAGTTCAGGTTTGAGCAGGAAGTCTGGGTAGCCCGTCATTACCATCATGTGCTGCAACTGGAAGAGACAAGAGGAAGACAGGAAGATGGGCAAAAGGAAAACAAGAATAAATGACTTAAAGTCATATTATTACCAGCTGCTAGCTCCATTAAGAACCTCTCACTCCGCTATACAGCTCCGAGATGAGGTTCTATGTGGATGTTCACTTGACCAATGTTAGGTGTTCACAGACGGACGGACACACGGACGGACAAAGTGAAAAGTACCCAGGGGGTCCCTGCCCCCCCCCCCCCCTTAGGGGTCCCTGGGACCTACAGACAAAAACCTACAAAAAACAAAAAAAAAGTACCCAGGGGGTCCCCCTGGGTACCCCCCTCGCCCCCCCCCAGGGGTCCTTGGGGGTCCCTGGGACCTACAGACAAAAACCTACAGACCCTTAGGGGTCCTCAAAGCGTTCAGTCTGTGTGTGTGTGTGTGTGTGTGTGTGTGTGTGTGTGTGTGTGTGTGGGGGGGGGGGGGGGGGGGGGGGGGCTTGTCCGTCCCCCTCTCTCCCCTCTGTGTCCTGTCTCAGTACTATCCTGTCTAGATAAAGCAAAAACTATACAGCCCACACATTTGCTTATGCATGCACTTTCAGTACAGTCAGTGATTGATGCAGGCACAGAACTAATCGCACACATGTAGCACCACCACACACAGACAAACAATACCCTCCCCGCACACACTAAGATATTACACTAAGACGTTGCACGCACGCACGCACGCACGCACGCACGCACGCACGCACGCACGCACGCACGCACGCACGCACGCACGCACGCACGCACACACACACACACACACACACACACACACACACACACACACACACACACACACACACACACACTCACACACACACACACACACAAACGATCAGCTAATCAAGTGAACCAGTGTAATAGGATTACAGAAAGAGCACTGTGTATTCAGCACTTCCCTCTAAAAGGATTATAACTTCAGAATCATAAGAGCTATCTTTCAGTGCAGACCCTAAGAGGGAGTGATCTGGATTAGACCTCCAGACCTCTGTGTCTCCCTGTCAAACCTTTGATGTGTTCTACCACAAAAAGTCTCACTGAGCAAGTAAGAGACAGAATACAGTACTTGTCCATGCGTGTTGTGCAAGTGGACTTGGGTTTCATACCAGGGGTGAGCCACGACTAATATTTTCTAAATATAATATATATAATAATATATATATATATATATATATATATTATAATAATATATATTATATAATATAATAATAACATTTGTGGTTGATCAAACACATTTTCACTGCTATGCGCTAGGACAGGGGTCTTCAACAGGGGGTCCGGGACGCGAACAGCCTTTTTGCATGTAGTTTAAGCGCGGGGAGGCGGGGCTGGGGCTTCCCCTATTGGGCGGGCGCGCGGGCGGGGACTTCTTTCCTCTACATTAGAAGAGTTAGGACGTCACGTTCTATTACAGCCCGAATACCCAATCTCAGCACCGGCCTCAGTGGCGCACCTCGCTAATCTCTAGACTCTAAAACCATTACCTCTGGGAGTCTGGGTTCAACTCCCGCTTGGGACAATACTTTTTCAAACAACTGCGGACTCTTTTTTTTTGCCGATAAAGTATAGTTTTGGACCATCGGCCCGCGACGACCGGCCGATGGTCTGCTAGTCGACTAAGCGCCGTCCGAGTTATGTACCGATAGGCACAGAATCGTAAATGATGTTGTGGGGACTGCGTTTGCCCCAACTGCCAGTCAGTGCACTAACATAGCTCGCGTCGCCAGGCTCTCTCCCCTCCCCCCCGCCCCCTTGCGCTTAAACTACATGCAAAAAGGCTGTTCGCGTCCGGGACCCCTAGGGGGTCCTCAGAGTTACTACATAGGGTCCGCCAAATCTTTGTGTGATATGATTTTTTTTCTACATTAACCACTTGAACCCTAACATCCCTTTACTGAGAACTTTAGCCAAAAATAGCAGATCTAAAAGCTCACAACGCCTCGCGCTGCGAGGCGTTGTGAGCTTGTAGATCGGCTATTTTTGGCTAAAGTTATAGGTGTAAAGGGAAAAAAAGAGCATCAAAAGTTGATCTGAAACACAATTTTATACAACATAGAGGGGGTCCCCGCTTCGTCGCTCTCTCAGCTAGGGGGTCCTTGGCCTGAAAACGTTGAAGACCCCTGCGCTAGGATAATACCACTCAAAAAAACTGTTTGATCCCTTAACAGTTTTCGTGAGCAGTTTTGAGTTGAACCTCCCCCAGTGTTGCTGAGCAATGTTAACATAATGATATACAGTGCATCTCTGGTCACCTCTATGACATGAGTTGGCTCATGCCTACATCGTACCTTGGCTCTGGCGGCCTGCTTAGTCGTCTCGTCCATCCAGTCCAGCTCCCGGAGCCGGATGTCCAGGGAGTGCTTTATGTCCTCCACCAGCTCCTGTACCTGCAGGCAAGAGAGCACAGGGTTAAAGGACCATGCCACCGTCAACACATGTTCATACAGCTTCAGCCTTACGGGACCCAAGGTGACAACTGATGTGCCATCGCTGAGCCGACAACTTTACATGAGAAACCATGTCTAATTTGATTGATATAAGTTATAATCTTCAAGTCCTAATCCATCTTTCACCAAAAGTCAGAACTGAAATCAGCGAGTAAATATGAATCACATATAGATCACATCCGATGATCCATAAAGTCGGTCTTTTCATACGATGTAGCAGTAACATCATTATTGTCATTTGAAATTGAAATAAGAAAAGATGAACCAAAAATCGAGTTGAAACAGTTTTGAAAGGAAAGCACTTTAGTTCTTCATGTCCATGAAACAAGAGGTTCAGTAAGTGAGACGTTAGAGTGGGATTAACTGAGCCTCCAGCACAAACACCTCGAGCTCCAGAGGTCTGGCCACAGATTAGTGAGCACAAAATACCCTTTGATCGATTTCATTACACCTCTTGTTCTAAAACAATAGGGAGAGCACCAGACTGATGAAGGAGGTACGATAGAATTGTTGGGGATGTGTTGAACTAAACAAAAAAGTTAAAATTGACCCCACATCAGAGCTTACAAGTGAAGTATCAAGTTTAACATTTTTTTTTCTTCGTTTTTATAATTGTGTGATTACAATTAAATATTGATGGAGTAAATCTACCATTCTTCATTTGTTGGGTAAATAATTGACAATGAATTCACAGAATACATATTTTTCTAATCAAAGTTTTGATAAATTGGAGCACTGAAATAACTTAACTTTTTTCTTAAAGAAACGTTTGTCCTCAATGATGTGTATACCTGTGCACATATACTTCATTTGCATTATTTTTTCAGCCCTCACTGTAATGATCAATGAAAACATTGAAACATTTCTGAGGAATAGTTTGGCTTTTATGTTACCAGTTTGCTGACAGGATACTTTTTAAAAGTAAACTTTTCAGCTACTAAAGGGGAGGAACACAGAGAGAGGGAAGAGGAGAGATGCGTCTTGTTTCTCAATTGAATCCTTGTGTACTTCAAAATCACGTTATTATGTAAACTATTGAAGTTTACACTCAAACGGCTTAGTATTTTATTTAGAACTTTGTGCACTCCTGAACTCAAGATTTCGATTAAAGTACAGACTGAGTAATTAGTGCTCAATACCTATAGAACTATTTCAAACGTACATTTTCCATCCCATGAAAGATGCAGAAAGCTGGATTTTATTTTAATTGAGAGAGAGAGAGAGAGAGAGAGAGAGAGAGAGAGAGAGAGAGAGAGAGAGAGAGAGAGAGAGGCAGCTCAGTGAGGAACAGAGACAGTGAGGTGGAACGAGGACAGTGAGGGGAGGAGGGAGAAGATAGAGAGAAAGATAAAAGGGTGAATGAGATATGATGAAGGGCTCAAAGAAAACGCATAGAGGTCACAGGGCGTTGAAGACCATATGCCAGAGACTGGACATGAGAAAGATATTACAAAACATATTAGATAAAGGGATAGGAGCTGAAGATGGCAGGATTAAGAGAGAGAGAGAGAGAGAGAGAGAGAGAGAGAGAGAGAGAGATGGGAGGGAAGAGGTAGGGGGTTGAAAAGGAGCGACCTGGGTCAAGAGCAAAATAGTGGGGAAGAGATTGACACGGATGGAATTCTCAAATCCATCAGAAATCACCAAACCGCCATATCAGAAATGAAGACATATCAGGAGAGAAAGACAGATACAAAATTAAATAAATCAATCAATCAATCTATCTGTCCCACCCTCTCAGTGGTGGAAACAGTACTCAAATGCTTTACTTAAGTAAACGTACCAATACTGCAATATAAAAATACTCTGTTACAAGTAAAAATCCAAAATTAAAAATGTACTTGAGTAAAAGTACAAAAGTATTGGTATCAAAATGTACTTAAAGTACCAAAAGTAAAAGTACTAAATATTTGAAAATAGCCGATCTACAAGCTCACAACTTGCTATTTTCAAATAGCCTATGTATAAAATAGGGCTAAAGTGGTTAATGTATGTTTCATTATATCTTAGTTTATATCTGAAAAGTAACTAGCAACTAAAGTTTTCAAATAATTGTAGTGGAGTAAAAGTACAATATTTGCCTCTGAGATGTAGTGGAGTAGAAGTAAAAGTATTGGAAATTAGAAATACTCAAGTAAAGTAAAAAAATACCTCAAAACTTAAGTACAGTACTTGAGTAAATGTACTTAATTACTTTCCACCACTGCTCCCTCTATCAGTCCATCCACCCCTCTATCTATCTCTCCATGTGGTACCTTGGCCTTGCTCTGAGAGGAGAAGTGCTGCTGGACAAACAGAGCTCCCAGAGCCATGCCAAAGTGCTTGTTGGCCTGTGTGAGACACAGTCTGCTCAGCTCCAGCTGCCTCTCTGTGCCGTCGATCTCTCTGGAGAACTCGTGGATGGTGCTGCGGAAGGCTGTGGACAGGTGTTCGCTCAGCGCCACCACGATACGCCACAGCATGTAGTTGTGGAGCACCCTGGGGAGACAGAGGGGTGGGGGGGGAGAGAGAGAGAGAGAGAGAGAGAGAGAGAGAGAGAGAGAGAGAGAGAGAGAGAGAGAGAGAGAGAGAGAGAGAGAGCGCAAGGTTAATTCAATTCATTGATTAACCCATTTAGACAGGGAAGGAATCTGTGTCATTTTAGGTGTTAAACACTTTATCCATTATTTTATACTTTGGCTATTAAAATGAGCAAATCTACAAGCTCATAGATCTGCTATTTTTAAAATATTTATATTTTTTAAAGCAGAAATGTTTTACTCAAATCTTTGCTTCTGGGGGTCCCTGACTCCCTGGAACAAAATATTTTGAGATGGGGGTCAAATACATATAAGTTTGGGTGGTCCTTGACATGAAAAGGTTTTGAGAAGAACCACTGACATAGAAACATACGTTTTCCAGAAAACTGTTAGGATTTAGAAGACGTTTGTCGAATCGGCCTGAGGTCTTAATGGGTTAAATAAATAGTAATCGGTAAATGGTCTGCATTAATATGGCACCTTTGTAGCGATTCACAGTGTGCACTACAGTCACCCATTCACACACATGGCGGACGTGAACGTGCACGCCACCAACCTGCTCATCAGGAGCAGTTATGGGTTCAGTGTCTTGCTCAAGGACACGTTGCTATGATGCCAGTGTAGAAGCCATTTCACTGCTTTGGTTTATTCCGATTATTATGTGGGCATCAAGGGCACGCCTCTCCATGCCTAATAGGCTCTATTCACAGCAGCCATATTATGAAGACATTCACAGGTGTTACCAATGATACTAATGAAGGCTCTGTTCCATTCTGGTCAAACAGAGTCAGGGTGCTGATATTGTGCATGTTGACCCACTGGAAACACCCTGCTACACCAGTGGGTCTACAGTTGGGGTCCAGGGACCCTCATGGGCTTCCAAATGACCCCTTACAGGTGTGTAATGGAACCAAATGGACCCTTACGGGTTCCATTTGTACACTCTCAGAGTTATGGGGGTTGTGGAAACCACTGTGCTAGACTAAATGGAACAGAGCCTTCATTAGTATCATTGGTAACACCTGTAAAGGAAGTGATAATATGGCTGCTGTGCATAGAGCCTATTGATTGACAGAAAGGGCATATGTATGCAGGGTGATTGGGAAAGGTCATGCACCTGGGTGGACAGACATATTTTACCAGTGCCAGAGCCACAGTGCCAGAGAACAATGCCATGCCATGGAAGAATCTGTTTGTATGCACATTTTTGGGCTATAGTAAACATGCAAACTTAAACCTCAAGTTGTTGTGTGGACAATGTGTTCTTTATGCCTGCGTACAACCTATAAAGTCTGGGCGCATCAGTGGGTTTTGTTGGTTCGTTTGGAGGAATTGAGTCGAGCCGACGTTACAACGACATTACAGCCAGGACAAACTGGGCATCAACCTCCTGAACCACTGTAGGTTCTCTTTCAACCTCTATACTAGACATTACTAACACAATCATGCAGTTACAGCCCTCGCAGCTTTATTGTCACATCACAGGTTTACAGAAGTAAAAATCCAACCCTCATCCAACCCTCATCCAACATCCAACTCTCTGGTTGGATGTTTTATATTAGCTTTCTGGTCGCACAGCACAAAGCATTGAATTATAACTTTCACTTCAATGCCAGTGGCTTTTCTATTGTTATATTTAGTGAGCACAAAATACCCTTTGATCGATTTAATTACACCTCTTGTTCTAAAACAATAGGGAGAGCACCAGACTGATGAAGGAGGTACGATAGAATTGTTGGGGATGTGTTGAACTAAACAAAAAAGTTAAAATTGACCCCACATCAGAGCTTACAAGTGAAGTATCAAGTTTAACAGTTTTTTTTTCTTCGTTTTTATAATTGTATGATTACAATTAAATGTTGATAGAGTAAATCTACCATTCTTCATTTGTTGGGTAAATAATTGACAATGAATTCACAGAATACATATTTTTCTAATCAAAGTTTTGATAAATTGGAGCACTGAAATAACTTAACTTTTTTCTTAAAGAAACATTTGTCCACAATGATGTGTATACCTGTGCACATATACTTCATTTGTATAATTTTTTCAGCCCTCACTGTAATGATCAATGAAAACATTGAAACATTTCTGAGGAATAGTTTGGCTTTTACGTTACCAGTTTGCTGACAGGATACTTTTTAAAAGTAAACTTAAAGGGGAGGAACACAGAGAGAGGGAAAAGGAGAGATGCGTCTTGTTTCTCAATTGAATCCTTGTGTACTTCAAAATCACGTTATTATGTAAACTATTGAAGTTTACACTCAAACGGCATTGTTACCAATGATACTAATGAAGGCTCTGTTCCATTCTGGTCAAACAGAGTCAGGGTGCTGATATTGTGCATGTTGACCCACTGGAAACACCCTGCTACACCAGTGGGTCTACAGTTGGGGTCCAGGGACCCTCATGGGCTTCCAAATGACCCCTTACAGGTGTGTAATGGAACCAAATGGACCCTTACGGGTTCCATTTGTACACTCTCAGAGTTATGGGGGTTGTGGAAACCACTGTGCTAGACTAAATGGAACAGAGCCTTCATTAGTATCATTGGTAACACCTGTGAAGGAAGTGATAATATGGCTGCTGTGCATAGAGCCTATAGAGCGTCGCAGTTCCCGCCCACTTCCAGTTGCCGGAAGTAAATACTCAATGCATTTTTCCCATTGACTTTTCCGAAAATATTTATATAAATTAATTTAAGCCAAGAATCAAGCTATCCAGGATGCTGGTGAATCATGACCATAAAACGTTTGATTCTGTGAAAAAACTTTTTTGAAAACGGCAAAACAAAGGGTATTTATTAAACATAGTATATCATATCATTAAATATAAAATTTTAAAAAATCACAGAAAAAAAGGTTTTATGGTCATGATTCACCAGCATCGTGGATGGCTTGATTCTAGGCTTAAATTCATTGATATAAATATTTTTGGAAAAGTCAATGGGAAAAATGCATTGAGTATTTACTTCCGGCACCCGGATTCTGTGCAACTGCGATGCTCTATTGATTGACAGAAAGGGTATATGTAGGCCTGGGTGATTGGGAAAGGTCATGTACCTGGGTGGACAGACATATTTTACCAGTGCCAGAGCCACAGTGCCAGAGAACAATGCCATGCCATGGAAGAATCTGTTTGTATGCACATTTTTGGGCTATAGTAAACATGCAAACTTAAACCTCAAGTTGTTGTGTGGACAATGTGTTCTTTATGCCTGCGTACAACCTATAAAGTCTGGGCGCATCAGTGGGTTTTGTTGGTTCGTTTGGAGGAATTGAGTCGAGCCGACGTTACAACGACATTACAGCCAGGACAAACTGGGCATCAACCTCCTGAACCACTGTAGGTTCTCTTTCAACCTCTATACTAGACATTACTAACACAATCATGCAGTTACAGCCCTCGCAGCTTTATTGTCACATCACAGGTTTACAGAAGTAAAGATCCAACCCTCATCCAACCCTCATCCAACATCCAACTCTCTGGTTGGATGTTTTATATTAGCTTTCTGGTCGCACAGCACAAAGCATTGAATTATAACTTTCACTTCAATGCCAGTGGCTTTTCTATTGTTATATTTCTCAGACAGCAGCATTGTGTTTGTATGTATAGACGCCTCTATCTTGCCCAAGGCTCTGTCTTCTCCTCTGCCCCGAGTTCCCTGAATGACTGAAAACCGGAGGAAAGGTAAAGAGAAACTATAAGTGTTGACGTCCGTGACAGAGAGAGAAGAGGGAACAAGTCAGGAGGGTGTAGAGGACAAAAGAAAGACTCCCGTCTCTGTCTGTTCTCATCAGTCAGAGGGTTGAGGAAAACACAGCCGGCGAGAAAAAGAATAAATGATGATTCATTCAAGTGTTCAAGACCCCTTTTCATTCTCTCCAGTAAAAATGCTGTGCGGCAGCTCTGTGCCCCCGCCGAGCACGCAGCCTATCTGCCTGCGGGACAAGAGCAACCCTTCCCCCCGTTGTGAGGCCCCTTGCAGACGTCAAGGCATGTTGTTTTTCCACGTGTTTTATCTTTTTAGTTTTATTTTGCCTTGCCTTTTTTGCCTTGCCAAAAGTGCCTTGGCAGCACCACCCCAGGGTCTCGCCAACAAAGCACTTGTGAAATGAACTTAATTGAGGAAAGAAAAAGTGCAAAAGGTAGGGGGGGGGATGGAGGGCGAGTGACAGTGAATGTCCTTGTACGAAGTGTGACCCGTCTGCCACTCAGCAGGGTTAATCTACAGGTGTGGATGCTTCACTCGAATTAACGTGTGTAAGGGTGTGTGTGTGTGTGTGTGTGTGTGTGTGTGTGTGTGTGTGTGTGTGTGTGTGTGTGTGTGTGTGTGTGTGTGTGTGTGTGTGTGTGTGTGTGTGTGCGTGCGTGCGTGCGTGCGTGCGTGCGTGCGTGCGTGCGTGCGTGCGTGCGTGCGTGCGTGCGTGCGTGCGTGCGTGCTCAAGTCATACTGTGACCTAAATACACTAATGCATGTGTGTGGAGCCACATGAAATAAGAGAGCCTGTTGGTGACATCACTGTAATGATTACACAGTGAGTCTGAAAAACAGCGGAGCTGAGTGAGGCCTCATTAGCACAATGGATTTTAATGGGTCTCTTTAGTAAGATAAAAGACACTGTCCCCATAGACAGTATTCACACTTCACAATAGCTAGCTCGAGGTTCATTTCGCACAGATTCAAATGAACTAGTTCACGTTCATACTTCACAATTTTGAATTTTGAAGTTCACAGTCCCCCAAAAATTAACTATTTATTTCACATTCATTTGATTCATTTTTCTTTATAATGAGCTGCTCTGTGCAATTATTTTTCAATAGAACCTCCTCCTACCCATCCACCCCTAGCACCCAATCATTGCTACTGTGCTGCCTACTTTCCAAACATAATCAATCACTGTGTACTACTATAGAATCGCTGACAGAGATTACATTCAATAGCCAAGAAAGTTTTCACATTATGCATGAAGTGAAAAAAAATGAGTAGAGTTATAATGTAGATGCAATAGAACCAAATTATACATACGTTCAAAAACATAATCAACTGGGTAGGTGCAACCCCCGAGGCAACTTGTGTTGTTGTTCATTGTGCTTTGTGTGTGTCAACACGTGTCAACACCAACCCAAAGCCAACAATCCTCCACATAGTAAGGCGGAAACTTGATACCATAGTGCACTTGGTGATAAAAGCGCGAAATTTGGCACAGATGACCTTCATATGACCCTAATTGATAATCAACCTCTGGCCACGCAGAATTCCTAAGATTTCAAGATGGCCACCACCAGTTTTCAAAATGTCTGCAACTGGGCCAATGTGTTGGACTATATCGCTTTGCTGGGACTTATTTTAATATAAGAGAATATGTTCTGGAGGTATTCCTACCAAGTAAGATAAAAAATAACATTAGGTTCCAATATGGCGGCATGTATTCCAATATGGATGCCGATAAATTGCAGAAATGTGCATCTGCTTATGGTTTATCCACATGAGCTTGTAGTACATGTATTTGTATTAATTAACATTCACAGAATCCATTTATGGAACATTTGAAAGTGATTTATTAGCTTGGTAAAGCTTAGTGCTTACTTTCTGTTTTATTTTTCTGATCAAACCCATGACCATGTAATCCGAAGGTGAAAGCTCTACCGACTGAGCTACCCAGACACAAAGACTTCGCTTGAAAAAGCTGTCGAAGGACCTCAGATGGATCCCCCTTCATGAAAATGCATCAGCTATTGGATCAAAGTCATCAGGTCTTTGCTTCTTTCATGCGTTCAGCAGATGCCATACAGTTTTGTCCTTCCACGGAAAGAGAAAACGGTCAGCACCTGTTTGAGAAAATATCCCTATAAATATCTAAGTTTTTGTATTTATTGGTGAACATATTGAAAAGTCTGTTGCCCTAGGTCATTAAAAAGCAAATGCTGTGTATGGTAATTAATACAAATACATGTGCTACAAGCTCATGTGAATGTACATTTATGCAACTTATCGGCAGCCATATTGGAAAATATGCCACCATATTGGAACCTAATATTATTTTTGTTATCTTACTTGGTAGAAATACCTTCAGAACATATTCTCCTATATTAAAATAAGGGGGAAATCAAAGATTTACAGCCCCAGCAAAGTGATATAGTCCAAAATGTTGGCCCAGTTGTGGCCATCTTGAAATCTTAGGATTTTTGCGTGGCCAGAGGTTGATTATCAATTAGGGTCATATGAAGGACATCTGTGCCAAATTTCGCGCTTGTATCACCAAGTGCACTATCGTGTACTGAAAACGGCATATTCCCGCCTTACTAACAGTAAAGGCTCAGTTTCTTATAGACAGGGAGGAGGGAATATCACACCATAAGCGGACAACAAACTTTATTCGATATATATACTTTTAAAAGTAACTTGTTAGATTACTTTTTTTTTTGGCTTTTTACCCACTTTTTCTCCCCAATGTAGTCGTTATGCCAATTGATTCCTCCCCACACACATTTCTGGGTTGTCACTGCAGTTGTCAAGAATGTACCAGAGTCGCCACCAGTGTTGTGGAGATGTTCTTGGCTTGGAGAAGCTTCTTCAAATTTGAAGTAGAGCTCTTTGAAGCTGATAGACATTTGTCACCCAGGCACAATTTGCCTGTCACTGTGATGTTCTTACCCTTTTCATCTACAAAATTCCAAATAATGTGAAAAAAACGACGTAAAGGCTGACGTCTCTGCCTTCTGCAATCTCACTCACTCGCTGACTGAGCTGCAAATGTGCACTGCCACAGCCATCTGGAAACCTCCCTGTACGCTCAAGAAGTAGGCAATGACCAGAAACCTTTTTTTTCATTTGTGGCAACAGAAGGAACAAGGAATTTCAAACTAACAAACTGATTACTTATTTGAACATGTAACTACCGTAAGTAACAGATTACTTGATTTGCAGCAACAAAGCATTATGTTACTTGTTAAATAGCAAAGTACTCTAACGCAAAAGCACTTGCGTAGCATATTACCCCCAACACTTTTAGAGACGTGTTTCAGTCCTTATACTGTACCTTCATCAGGTAAAGCTAACATATAAAAACATATTACACACTCAGACATGTGCGCGCACGTGCGCACACACGCACGCACGCACGCACGCACGCACGCACGCACGCACGCACGCACGCACACACACACACACACACACACGTTTGTATTACTATACCTGTGAGGACATCAACATTTTAGGAAGCCGATTTTATGATTGATTTATGTTTTTTTTTGGGACATTTTTAACCGCAAGTCTAAAGCTGGAAAATAGCAGATCTACAACACGCACGCACGCACGCGCGCGCACACACACACACACACACACACACACACACACACACACACACACACACACACACACACACACACACACACACACACACACACACCACTCATTCACTCATCTCTCTTTCATTCTCTGTCCCAATCCCATCCTCTGTCTATTTCTCCCTCTATCTGTTTCTCACACTCCACACTCACTCACAAACACCCCATACCCCAGAGAGGAGCTTGAGCGAGTGACAGATGAGACATTATGAAGAGAGAGAGCAGATGGAAAGAGAGAGAGAGAGCGGGGAAAGATGGAGTGAGAGAAAAAGAGAGAGAGAGGCTGGTTTTGTCATTATGCTTTACCCCTCATTGGACGCCTGCTCATCTGACTAATGGGATTGGCTGCAGCCATCGCGGCTCACATCAGGCAGACCGCACACACACTCTTTCAATTATAGCATGGATGGAGAGACACAGAGAGAGAGAAAAGAGAGAGGGAGATGAATGGAGGAGGATGCAGAGATCATTTCTTTGTCAATACACTTGCTGTGTGTCTGAAAAACACCACAAAGGTGTTGTCTGAAGCAATTAGTATAAAAACTGCTCTTTTCTGTGCTTGTTTCTCTCTCTCTCTATATTTTTCTCTTTTTACTATTTACGGGGCCAGAGCTCAGCTCTGGACCTGTTTTGTTATTGGCATTATTCTGTTTCTTCTGCCACTTTTCGCAGTTCTGGCTGAACCGTGCTGTCGCTTTTTACGAAACTCGGCCATATGGTAGATGGTCATGAAAAACGATCAAGAAATAATTCTCACACTCATTCGTCAAAAGGTGGCGCTACTGTATAGCACTCAATTGAAAATGCCAACTTTGAACAGGTACAACTCATGCCCTGTTTGACCTACAGCCATGACAGCCACAACTTGGATACACATATGCGTCTCCTCATGCTGAACAACTTTCACCGTCTGACTTTTGACCTCTGACCTTTAGATCTCCCACCATTTTGAATTATATGAAAAACAGTCATTGGCTCCTAACTTCTGCATTTTTTCACTTAGAAAAAATCCACTCCTATCGTTTTGTCGGCAGAGGTCCAAAGTTCATGTGTAAAAGGTTTCGTGCAAATTGCTCAAAAATCCCAGGATTCCATAGATTTTAACTATTGCAGTTTTATGAAAATTATTCATCTACAGTATGCCTAAAACATACATGCAGACTCACATTTCTTTGAAACTTTGCAGAAATGTACAGGGTCATTCCAAATATCACTGAAACCAATCTTACTCCAATTGGCCAAAGGGGGGCGCTATAGCAATTTTTTGAAAATGCAAACTTTAAACAGGCATAAGTCATGCCTCGTTTGGCCGAAAGTCGTGAAACTTGCTTACACTTGTGCCTTGACTCATGAGGAACACATGTATCGCTTTGACCAGTAAGCTCCGCCCTTAGATTGTCCGCAATTTTGAGCAGTTTGAAAAACACTTAAACCCAGGATTTTTCAGCTATTTGTGTGAAACTGTATCATCTGTGCGATCTCCTTTTTCACAATTCCTTGTCTGTTGGTCCAATGGCGTCTCCCTTAAATGAGTGCCTCAAGATCACCAGTTCAAGCCTCACTTGATGCAGACTTCATTTAAGTTGAATTGCAAACAACATGACTGTATCAATGAATACATGTGCAAATGGTAAAGATAACCTGAAATGCTTATTTGAGAGTACGTTTTTTCAATGTATGACATACTTCATTCTGAGGTAAGGGACAGATGGATCACCGTGCCAAAAGAACATGGCTCCCCATCCGCTTCCGTTCTATCTCCTTGCAAAAAAAACCTCTGTAGCTCCGAAACTGTTTCCGGTGGGGAAAAACAAGTCATTTTGGATGCACGATCACTCTGCCATTGTGACTCGTGCGAGAGATGTTATCGTTCCAGGCGTTAGCCAGGACCATCGTGCAAAATGAACGCATGCTTTGTTTCACATGGATTGCTCGTCGTGGAGTCTAGAGCTTTAAACAGCGCAGCGCAGCGCAGCGCAGCGCAGCGCAACGGTGAGATTTCTGGCACCGAACGTAATCTGTTATTATAAAATTCTGGCACCGAATGCGTTAAGGAGGCTGAAAAGAGCCAACCTGGCTCCACATGCTGCAGGGGAACTCTCTGCTGGTGCACCTTGGAGAGCATGCTGACATACTGCACTACAGAGAAGATGGTGGTTCAGGAGGTAGAGCGACCGGCTGAGAACCGTCAACAAAAGTGCTCTCGAGACTCTCGCCGGAGCACTCGTTCAATGCCACTTTGACTATGCCTGCACCTCTTGGTTCTCCAACATCTCAATGTCACTAAAATACTAAGCTTCAGACCTCCCCAAACAAACTGATTGGACTTCTCGGCCTAAAGCCCATGACCCACCTAATTCCAACACATTTTGCTCGTCTGGGATGGCTCAGGGTAGAAGACAGGGTTGAGCAAGTAAAAATGGGATTGTTTTTTAGCGGTAACAACCGCTCTACACTTGGCTTTGACTCCGTGTCTGTGTGTCTGTGTGTCTGTCTGTGTGTCCGTATGAGCCCGGGATGAGCACGGCAAAGAAGCAACACATACAAACACACGCACACACACACACACACACACACACACACACACACAGACTTGGAGATTGCCTATGCCATCTATCCTCTCATTGGCCACACGTGCCACTGGTTATCAAAGAGGGGTCCAGGGACCCCCAGCGTATGTTATGTCCGTCCACCCGCATGAGCACGGGATGAGCACGGGATTTTAAACAGCTATAACTCCAGTTTGCAGCATGCCACCAAGTCCAAATTTGGTATGTGGACTTAGACCACCAATACGGGACGAGCACAAATTGCTGAAGCCCCGCCCCCTCTGTCTTCCCATTGGCTGGCCTTTAACCAGCCATCATTCCAGTTTGCAGCATGCTACCAAGTACACATTTGGTAAGTGGACTCAGACCACCAATAGGGACGAACTGAAATGAGTTAAGCCCCGCCCCAAAGGCACCGCTTCCTTCACACAGGGTGTGATTTTTAAGATAGTCAAAGGGGCATTACCCTCAATGCCCTCAATACCCTCCTACCTATACCGACTTCTCCACCCATCTATAGAACAAACATGAACATTCTCATTCTACTACTCTGTATTCAATCAATCAAACCGCAAGATTCCAGATTTGATCCCTGGCTTCTCCTATAGCATTGTGTCAAAGTGTCGATCCTTATGCAAGACGCTGAACAGCCAACTGCTCCTAATGAGCTGGTTGGGGCCTTGCGGTTGAACTTTGGATTTGGATAAAGGTGATAGAGCATTTAACGTAATGCCATAATGCACCATTAAAACAATACTGACATGATGCATTATAGAGAACATGCTGAAGTGCTGCATCATCGAGCATACTGATGTACTGCACTATAGAGAGAGTACTGACCAGGGCCAGTTCTAGCCTGTCAAAATAATTGGCAGGCAACGTGGGTGGTACAGTAGGTAAGCCCAGAGGTTAGAGAAGCTGTAGCGAAGTTTAGAGTCTGTCTGTCTGTCTGTCTGTCTGTCTGTCTGTCTGTCTGTCTGTCTGTCTGTCTGTCTACTGAATACTATATCAGCCTTCTGACATATTCATCCATGTCTAAGGTGTTTGTTATTTTTCTCATGGACCAAGATCACCAAATTCCTCTTTCTTTCAGGTGTGACGACAGGGGTTAAGGACTTGCGACAGAACTATCATGCTCCGAAAGCCACTGTGCAGCAGACGGGGAACATGAATAAACACACAAGACAAGCCTTCCGCGTGTAAAGATGTAAACGGCCTCTTGGGAGCCAGTCTACTGTATCCCCCTGTGCAACTGTGTTCTCTTTATGGGCTATAGCAAGATAGTCTAGAACATATTGAAAGCCCTCCTGTTTATGGCTTGAACTGTTTAAAAACAGTCATATATTTCAGGGAACTCACAAACAGCAAGGATCAGTCTCTGTCTCTGCAATGGTCTCTCTCTCTCCGTGCATTGTGCCGTGTCACGTAAAAAGCAACAACAGACAAGACAATTCAACTCTGGCAGCGGGTGGGCATGTGCTTGAGATGAACATGACTGAGACTCACAGGATTGTGCCCGCTCGTCGAGAGAGAGAGAGAGAGAGAGAGAGAGAGAGAGAGAGAGAGAGAGAGAGAGAGAGAGAGGGGGGGGGGATCTCCTTCTCAGTGGAGCTGAAAGACTCACTCATGCAATTATAACCATTATAATATATAATACAACTGATCATAACTGATCATTAATTATAAGGAGGCAAGATAGTTCCTGAGGTAATGGCAGCAAGCCTACCAGCTAGCGGTAGCTATAGAGGATATGCGTGTGACATCATCATCAAACCCGGAAGTTATGCAGGAATGACTACTGAGTGTCAAAAAAATACTTTCTGGCCTTGACAGCCCATGCATCCAAACAGAAAAGTAATATCTGATTGCATTAAACAACATTAAACAATGTTAAACTCATTTTGCATGTTTCTTTGCCACTCGATTTGCCACTCGATGTGCCATTCACTTTAAGCATGCGCATATCCTCTATTCATAATCGTCTCCTTATCAAAACTCCTCATCAAAACGCATATTGTTTTGAATAGTCAATCCAAGAAATCTAAAATGACACAGATGCTTTCCCTGTTTTAATGGGTTATAGTTCCCACCGTAAGATGAAATATTTGTTTGAGTGGCGCGATTACATACAAAGTCAATGCAAAGACACGACTTGGCGCGACGTTGCATCGAGCTAACGGTGGCGACCCGAACAAAACGCTTTGTTGCCTTTGCATCTTTGCTCCAGTTGGAAAATCCCAAGTGAAGCAACGTTCGCCTCACGTTTACCAATCCTGACCAGCGTGGTCAAAGAGAAGCAATAGGCTCCATGCACAGCAGCCATATTGGAAAGAAATTGG
>NC_139945.1:54812266-54822266 GCF_963454915.1 Gymnoscopelus microlampas
CACAAGCATAGCAAGACACACGAACGCCCGCCCGCACGCTAAGAATACAGTAAATAGATGATATACAAAATGCTGACACATACTGCACACACACCAACTTGTACCCACATAATCACACCATGGTTAGTTGCAATAGGCCCTATGCACAGCAGCCATATTGTAAGACATTCACAGGTGATTCCAATGATACTAATGAAGGCTCTGTGTAACTCTGAGAGTGTACACATGGAACCAAATGTACCCTTACCATTGGTTCCATGTGTACACTCTCAGAGTTATGGGGGTCGTGGAAACACTAAATGGAACAGAGCCTTCATTAGTATCACTGGTAACACCTGTGAAGGAAGTGATAATATGGCTGCTGTGCATAGAGCCAATCACATGCTGTACATTCATAACGGTATACAATAATGCCTGCGAAAGTGACAACCATGATGACAACCCCCCCAGCAGCCAGCCAGCACGCACACGCTCTGTCTCACCCTGATGGCGTTCCTGGAGGAGTTCTTGTCGTCCACGTTGACAGTAAGGGAGAAGAAGACGGTGGTGCTGTAAACCCCCTGGGTCCTGTACAGCATCTCGTTGAAGTCCGGCCTCTGCGGGGCGCCCTCGTTCTCCCAGCCCGCCGCTGCCGGAGGGGCCCACACCAGATCCCAGCCCCCGCAGCTCTCTATCACTTCAGTCATGGGGTCTGAGCCCAGCCGGTCGATCTCCTCCGTGTCCACGCAGGAGCGGTAGAACTCCTTCACCTTGCGCTCGGCCGAGCTGGGCCCGCGCCGGCGGACGGGCTCCTGCAGGAGACGCCGCAGTTTCTCCTCGTTGTGTTCCCCGATGGCGGTGATGATGCCGTAACTGAGCTTGTCCTCGGGGATGCCGTGGCGCCGCAGCCAGCCGCCACAGGCGAAGGAGTAGAAGTCCTGGCAGGGCTGGATGGTGGGGTCAATGTTGGCCTGGACGAAACGGGCCGCACGCAGCAACGACCGCTTCTTCTGCAAGTTAAAGGGATTGTAGGCAAGTTCAGAGATAAAAAAAAGAAAAAAACTATTGTCAAACACCGCACCTTTCATGATAAATTGACCACATATATGAAGTTAAACAACTAAATTCTATCGAA
Source organism: Gymnoscopelus microlampas (assembly GCF_963454915.1). Classification (NCBI taxonomy): domain Eukaryota; kingdom Metazoa; phylum Chordata; class Actinopteri; order Myctophiformes; family Myctophidae; genus Gymnoscopelus; species Gymnoscopelus microlampas. The sequence continues at coordinate 54,813,381 of NC_139945.1, forward strand.
ACGATATCTTAAAAGTAAATTCCGTGCCTCAAAAAAGAAGTTTGAGAGCGTTTTAAAACCTAAAGTAAAAAGTTAAAACTGCCCACAGAAACAATGGCGGCTCGTTCCGTTTTTGTCGGCTGCACTCGGTCCCATTCGGTTTCACCCGAACAGTTCACACGGGCACGGACGCGCACATGCGCGTCCATGCATTTACGTCCCGGACAAACATAAATAATAGGGAAAATACGGATTTCAGAAAGAGGACTGTGTTTCAATGCAGGAAAACACGCCAGCATCATTATATAGTGGCTGATAGAGGGGGAAAAATGCAAAATATATATATATATATAAATATTCTTAAAATTGAGGCTTAATGTTGCCTACAATCCCTTTAAACATTTAGAATTTAGCCATTTAGATCAGGGGTGACTTGCAACGTGCAACCAACAGGGTAAAGTGGTCATGGAATTAGAAAGAAAAGTGCTACAAAGTAGTAGTAGTAGTAGTAGAGTAGACATCCAACGTTGCAAAAGCCCCGTTGGGGGCTCCTCACTGAGCCAGTTGGCAACACAGCAGACTGTGTTTGTTAACACATCAACCGCCAAGAACGTAGTCCTACGGTCCGTTAAATCCAACTGTTAAGCGCCGAGACCGTAGTGCTACGGTCCGGGTGCTTTTTCCTTTTTTTCGATTTTTTAGGGGGACCATTTTCAGTGTAACACCACCGGAAGTCGACCGGAAGTGCAATCCCGTTTTTTGTTTCCCGTCGGCCTCCATTCTAAGTAGCACACTAAAACCCTTGTGAAACCTGTGTAGTTTTTCCTCCTCGCATTTCCCATGTTAACATAAACGGTCAGAACTCAAACATGGCGGCTCCGTTTGACACGTGGTATGGACTAATAGACGCAGGGACATGTGCACATTGTTTACAAACAGTCCATCGCGCATTCTAAAGGATTTTAACGGGGCCTATGGCGACTTGAAAAAAACAAAAAACAACAATAAAACCTTGGCACTGGTGAGTACATTATGAGATTAGCCCTTGGCGGTGGATGTGTTAATTGGCACAAGCTGAAAAAGGTGAAAAATAATTGGCTACTTCTAACTTTATGAAGAAAAAAAAAAAAACAAACAATGTACTACAAATTAACTAGGATAACAAGTAGACAGGTAGGCATGTAAACAACAAACAGTACCTGACAGTCCAGGCGGCAGTGAGGATCCTGCTGGGCATCTAGAGAGATGTACTTGAGTGCCAGCATGCTGCCCAGAATCACACACATCCCCGCTGCGAACACCAGCGCCGACAGCAGGCAGATCTCTCTCCGGCTCCAGCGGGGAAGCCCGCTGCCCCCCCCACCACTCTTGATGCCGCTCAGGTCTTGGTTTTTCCGGCCGGAGCCGCCGCTCCCTCCGCGGGCGCGCCCCGCGTGGCGGTCCAGGCTCCCCCCCAGGTGAAGCGTCATGCCGTTGCTGAGGAGGTCGCTGCTGTAGCGGCCGCCATATTTGATCTCCTGGAAGTCGTCGTAGTGAGCGGTCATCGAGTACGTCTTCTCCATGGTCGTCGGGCCTGAGAGGTCAGCGCAAAGTCAAACCTGAGAGGTCACCGTGGTGGAGGCGTGACAGAGGTGTGACGGGAGTGACAGAGTGAGTTCAGAGTTCAGCCATAACCTCTCACAGCTGAGACGGAGGCAGGGTGCCACCTATGGGGCAAACGGGGGAAGTTAAATCCAACCCGGCTGTGGGCTCCGTGAAGCAAAAGTCCTTTTTTTTAGTTCTAAATCAAAAGCACACAGGGCGAGGGGTCTCCCGTCGTGCATGAGTTATGTCCAGGGCTCCGCTCTCTGTCATTATCATTGCGTCTCCCTCTGCTCCATTCATTCTCTCTCGTCGTCTCCTGCCTCCCTCCGCCTGGTTGACCTGTCGATAGAAAAGAGAGTGGGGGCAGGGGGGCAGAAGAGCGATATTGAAAATGGATTCCATGATGACAACAGGAGGAGGTTCATGTACCGACACACAATTCTGTCTTTGCTGTCTGTCTGTCTGTCTGTCTGTCTGTCGGTCTGTCTTTCTTTTTCTTTTCTTTGTCCTGGATGAAGCTGCATGGATTGATTGGTGACAGCCATCCATCAGGAAGATGATGATGATGACTGGGGCTGGGTTTGAGGAGATCGACGGAGAGGAGAGGAGACTGTGCAGCAAAGGGGTGTGTGGAGAGGAGAGATTGAGACCTGAAGCCGATTCTACATGTCTCCTAAATCTCAACAGTATTCTGAGAAACGTATGTTTCTATATCAGTGGTGCTCAATCTTTTTCATGACAAGGACCCCCAAAACGATATGTATTTGGCCGCGGACCCCCATCAAAACATCTTGTTCCAGGGACCCCCCAGAAGCAAAGATTTGAGTTAAAAATGTTTGCTTTAAAAATATATATATTCAAAGAGTTGCACACATTTTCACGATTTTTCAAAAATAGCAGATCTACAAGCTCGTAGCGCGGCACTCGGTGCCGCGCTACGAGCTTGTAGATCTGCTATTTTTGATTAGCCCAAAGTGTAAAATAACGCTTTTTAGCTCAAATCAAAAAATGACACAGTTCCAGGTCTTAATGGGTTAATGCAATGGGTGGCATGGAGAGGAGAATTAAAAAGAGAAGGGGAACCTCGAGGAGAGTTTACCGCCGCAGCTTGGACTGAGGGGCGACAGAGGGAGAGGAGAGGAGGACAGAATACAGAGGAGAGCGGGGCAGAGAGGAGGTGGAACAGGATAACTTATGAAAGACATCAACACTACGGGAAAATGTCAAGAGTGATGAAGTGAAGGAAGAAATGTGTCAAGTAATCTATCCGTCTATCTGGCTTCTCATCAAATCCCCTATGCATGCACGCGTGCGCACACGCACACACACACACACACACACACACACACACACACACACACACACACACACACACACACACACACACACACACACACATATAGTGTGCTTGAGCTGGGGTTATGAAGCAATAATGTATTATCACGTCAAAGCAGCTGATGATGAATTCAAATCACACACAGTTTAAGATGCCCTTATCCCTGCCTATGGCTACACAAACTCTCGACACGTGTATGCACAGATATGGTGATGCATGCATGCACACAACACATCACACAACACAAAACACAACACAAATGCACACAGACTCGCAACTAAAAACACACACTCACATAAACACATGTTTACAAATGCACAGGTTCGCAAGTACACACAGGCTTGCCTTGTACACACACACACACGCACGCACGCACGCGCACACAACACACACACACACACACACACACACACACACACACACACACACACACACACACACACACACACACACACACACACACACACACACACACACACACACACACAATAGCTCCACCCTGTGTATTTCAGGCCTGTCTCTCCTCTCCCACTCGTTCTGATCCCTCCTCATGCCAGAGGCAATATCACAATCCTCAGACAAGACAGACAAATTGTTTTTGCGATATCAGTGTGTGTGTGTGTGTGTGTGTGTGTGTGTGTGTGTGTGTGTGTGTGTGTGTGTGTGTGTGCGCGCGCACATGAGTGTTTGTGTGTGATTGTGCAAAAGCATCTGTTTGAATGCATGCACGCGCATTTGTGTGTCTCAGTATGTGTGTGTGTGTGTGTGCGTGCGTGCGTGCGTGCGTGCGTGCGTGCGTGCGTGCGTGCGTGCGTGCGTGCGTGCGTGCGTGCGTGTGCGTGTGCGTGTGCGTGTGCGTGTGGACAGCACTGAAGCAGTCTTTTCAGCAGCTAGGCATGGTGGACTTGTTGAAGGCTGTGGAGGTGATCAGTGAAAATTGATCTGTTTTCTGTCCTCAGAGAACAGTGGATTTCTGCACTGATGACTTTTACAGACTTTACAAAACGCTTATATATTCAATACTGTGTGAGTGAGAGAGAGAGAGAGAGAGAGAGAGAGAGAGAGAGAGAGAGAGAGAGAGAGAGAGAGAGAGAGAGAGAGACAGACAGACAGACAGACAGACAGACAGACAGACAGACAGACAGACAGACAGACAGACAGACAGACAGACAGAAAAGCAAGTGAGAAGACAGTAATTACAGAAGAGACATGACAGATCCAGAGGACAGGCACCCATGGACGGCATTTACAAAGCACCTTTATCCAAAGTGCTTTACAATGCGTAATACATTCCATACGTTGCCATTTCAAACACTGAAAACGACTGTAAAACAAGTTAAAAACTTTTGTTTTTTATGATCCGTGCTTGCCAACATGGTACATAGCAGGGCGTCCTTATGGCGTCAGCATTGGGATGCGTAGAAATATGACAAGTTGGGAGTGAACATGTGTTTTACATTCACCCATTCACAACGTCATACACTAGCGGAGGATGCAAACCATGCAAGGCACCACCCTGCTATTTTTTAACCCAAGACCTGGACCTGTGTCATTCTTAGATTTGAGCTAAAAAGCATTATTTTACACTTTGGGCTATTAAAAAATAGCAGATCTACAAGCTCATAGCGCGGCACCGAGTGCCGCGCTATGAGCTTGTAGATCTGCTATTTTTGAAAATTTGTGAAAAGGTGTGCAAATCTTTGAATATATATATTTTTAAAGCGAACATTTTTAACTCAAATCTTTGCTTCTGGGGGTCCCTGGAACAAAATATTTTGATGGGGGTCCGCGGCCAAATACATATCATTTTGGGGGTCCTTGACATGAAAAAGATTGAGCACCACTGATATAGAAACAGACGTTTTTCAGAAAACTGTTGGGATTTAGGAGACATATAGAATCGGTTTCAGGTCTCAATGGGTTAATAGCCAAAGATATCTAAAATGACACAGATGCGTTCCCAGATTGAATGGGTTAATAATAATATGGGACTACCAATGGAAACCTGGTATATAGCATGTATTGTACGCTCTCCCTGTCTAGTAAATAAACACATAAACAAATACAGAAAGTATTTGTATAGTGGAATCCACTAGCAAAGAAGGACGTGTGTGTGTGGCGCAGTTTCACTGGACTGGGACTCGCAGCGCTGATGGGGCGTGGACAACCATGACTAAGTGTTTGAACTGGGGGGGGGGGGGTGGCGGGGGGCTCCGCCAGCTCATTACTGGCCTGCTTCCCTCTGATTACTAATCCTAACAGCACACACATCCACTGACTGTACCTGGACCCACTATATGAACACTGGAGGGGAGGTGCCATACACTGGACACGATACAGGGATAACTTGGAGAATGGCCTTATCCCTGTAGGAGAGCATATAGAAAGGGATAGGAGCAGAGGATGGCAGGATAGGCCCTATTCACAGCAGCCATATTGTAAGACATTCACAGGTGTTATCATTGATACTAATGAAGGCTCTGTTCCATTCTGGTCAGACGGAGTCAGGGTGCTGATATTGTGCATGTTGGCTCACTGGAAACACTCCCAAATGGCCCTTTGCGGGTGTGTAACTGAGAGTGTACAAATGGAACCAAATGGACCCGTAAATGGACCCTTACGGGTCCATTTGGTGCCATACACTGGATTTGTATACTCTCAGAGTTATGGGGGTCGTGGAAATCTGAAATTCAAAAATCTGAGAACCACTGTGCTAAACTAAATGGAACAGAGCCTTCATTAGTATCACTGGTAACACCTGTGAAGGAAGTGATAATATGGCTGCTGTGCATAGAGCCTATTAAGAACTCATGTCGGTCGGTGGATGGATGGATGGATGGATGGATGGTGGGGGGTTAAGGGTTGTGTTTTGCTGGGAATGACGAAGAACAAGGGAAGAAAAGGAAGGGAAAGTGGGAGGGGGGCGTTCCAACATGAAGTGTCATACTTTATCTCTTCTCTCATCCATCAACTCCCTCTCTCTCTCCACACAGCTCACACTCACATCAGATGGACATAGTCTTGACATCCGTTGGATATCTCTAGGGATCGTTCAACAACAGTATCCAGATACACTGTCACATCAGTAATACTAAGTTGTCACTGGATATTTCTCTCTCCTTTTCTCTTGGTCTATGTTACACACACCTGCACGCATGCACACATGCACGCACACACACGACCGTTTTTATTTAGGATCACAGGACAGTACATTATGAAAACATGCCTTTACTCTCCTTTAGTATTATTATGAACTATAGAAACACACCCTCTCACACACACACACACACACACACACGCACACACGCACACACGCACACACACACACACACACACACACACACACACACACACACACACACACACACACACACACACCACTGCGCGGCTAATGGTTTGCATCTTGATGTTCTCCCGTCAATAGAAGGGGCTGTCTGATAAATGACTATTTACCAAACATGACAGATCCTTATATCTGAGAGTGATAGTGCTGCTACCTGTGTCCCCCCCTACACACACTCGCACACACACTCACACACACAGACACACACACACACACACACACACACACACACACACACACACACACACACACACACACACACACACACACACACACACACACACACACACACACTCAAGTCTTGGCTGGTCTTGAACATTATACACAAAAACACTTGATGATGCATAACAGCTCTTTAGTTGTCAAGTCTTTAGATAATGGCTGCATCATCCTTCAAACACAAGCCTAACTTTTGGAACTTAACTTTTACAACTAATTTAGATAGATACTAGGCTACAACATAAATACATACATACATACATACATACATACATACATACATACATACATACATACATACATACATACATACATACATACATACACACACGCACGCGCACGCGCACGCGCACACACACACACACACACACACACACACACACACACGCACACACACACACACACATACATACACACACATATACATACGCATAGAAATGTAACACACCCTTCAAATCGACTTCTTGCTGTAGCTCCCTAGCCGCTCGTAATTGATCAATATTGATCTGGTACCTAACCGGGGGTCAGGTGGCTCACATCAATGCTATTATAACCACCTGTCGGTTGGGCCCAGCCCGGCGCACGGTGCCGGGTGGATGCCTGCGCCAGCTGCCTCCCACACACCGTTCTTGCGAATCCGCGGCATAAATGGGTTTATTCTCCTCTAATGAAAGTGGCCATGGATGGAGCCTGACTGAATGGCTCAGCGGTGCTGAGGAGAGAAGTCTCTCCCCTGGAGTCTTATCACCACTGACCAGAGACCAGGGTTGCCATGTCCACTTATTATAAGCGACTTTGGGCGTGTTTTTCCGTAAAGTCGCTTCCAAATATTGGTAGTTGCGGGTTGCGTTTTTTTGGGCTTGTTTCTAAAGTGTAGTTGTTACTTATTTGGCCTTGTTTCCTAATGTTGTTTTAACTTGTTTAATGCAGTGGCTCTCAAACATTTTCATGATCAAGGACCAGGGGTGCAATGCTCATGGGACGGCCTTGCATGCCGTGCAGGAACCTATTTGACCAGGAGCACGCGCAGGCGCACGCATAGATTTAAAACGACTTCAAATTCACACCTCAACAAAGTTTACAAAGGCTCCCGACTCACACCAGGCGAATTAACATAGGAATGAGCCTAGATGCATATCAATTGTCCATTGTGTGACCTGTAGTGTAGGGTGTTAAGCGACGTGCGCGTCATGTCATTGAAATACAGTGCAACCAAGTTCGAATTCAGCATTGCAACACTGTCAAGGACCCCCAAATTAATATGTATTTGTCCACGGACCCCCATCTGAAAATATTTTGTGCCATTATTGACCCCCCATAAAAGATTTGTGCTGTCAAAATATTCCAAGATTACCAGTTTCTCTTTCAAGATTTTTTTTTTTCTTCTTACTTTTGGGCTTATTTTCATAGACCTACGGTTGCTTATTTGCACAATCTGGCAACACTGACAGCGGCGCGTGTAGCCTGCTGGATGCCCGTGGACATGGAGCTCAACGAAATAAATGCAAAATGTTTGAATTATTGGGTCCAGTAAGTTCTAGATGAAAAGCTGCTGCAGAGAGACGAGCAAAATGTACTTTCTTGGACCCAGGCAGACAGGCACACATTCAATCAAACAGAAGCTCTCTCTCTCACACACGCATTTCATGCTCGCTCGCGCGCACACACACACACACACACACACACACACACACACACACACACACACACACACACACACACACACACACACACACACACACACACACACACACACCCAGGTCTACGAAAAGAAGGCCAAAAGAAGCCCAAAAGCACAAAATATTTGAGAACCATTGGTTTAAATAATAATTATAAAATGTCGAAGCAAAGCCTAAATAAGCAAGTAGGCTACACTTAATTTACAAGCAACTTTACAGAAAGAGAAGCCCAAAGTTGCTTATAATTATCGGAGATGGGGGGGGCACGGTGGCGCAGTCGGTAGCGCTGTCGCCTCACAGCTAGAAGGTCCTGGGTTCGATTCCCGCCAGGGACGCTGTGGGCGCTGGGGGCGTGTTCTCTCCTCCACGTCATCGGCGCCCATACCCTAGGTGGGGTTGGTGAAAGGGCCTACTCTGTGTGGAGTTTGCATGTTCTCCCCGTGTCTCCTAGGGTAGTTAATACCCTCACAAAAACATGTAGTAATCCTGGTCACTATACTGCCTCCCCCTGGTCAGCCGGGGCGCCTGATGGAGGAGAAGGGAACTGGTTGGAATAACGTGTTCCTTCCACGCGCTATGTCCAACCAGGGAAGCTCCCCCCTGTCGGGTGATAAGAAGCGGCCTGCTTGCTCCTCATGCATTGAAGGAGGCATGAGCTTCAGCTTGGGCTCTCCCTAGGCTGGCAGAGGGTAGGTAGTGCCCAGGATTACATAGGCAATTGGCACTGGGTGAAAAAATGTGGGATA
>NC_139945.1:54827266-54832266 GCF_963454915.1 Gymnoscopelus microlampas
TTTTTCGATTATGTATACGTTTAAGAATCTGAACCCATCATGAATCTAAGTTTTGTGAGTTGAGCATGCAGATTCCAGCTTTGCTCCAGCCCCCGAATCCTGAATCGCTAGCCACGGCCATTAAAAAAAAATCGATTCAGGCGACTGGTGACACTGTCTAAGGTGGGGTTTTCTCGGTTGAAAATCTAACCGGGCCCAATGGGGAAGGGGATGATCCAGTAACCAATCGCCAAAGACTATCCCACTTTGGCAACGCCCATCTCAGAAAACGGCTGCCCTGAGAGGGCTTTCAGACTGAATAATGCAGTGAAACGAAATGAAAATTCAGGCTGAGTGTCCAGGCTATGCAGATGCCAATCCTTTGGAACACTATAGGAAACTGAAGAGAAACTAAAGCCATATTTTGTGCTGGTAAAGACAAAGAACTTCCCCCTGGTCTCACCACACTCCATTCACATTGCATTAGAACACATTCCTTTGTGGCTTGCTGCTTTTTAGTATAGAACATTTGCATAATAGCTAAATTAGAGCAGAAAGTTCCACACAAAATAGTTCTTCTGAAGGTCTCCAGAGGTCTAGACGTTTGAGGAAAAGCCTGTGTTGCTTGAAACATCACTGCATTAAATAAAATCCTCTTAATGTGAGCTATTTGGTGTGTGGATCTTTCTTCTGTATTAAAATGTTTTAATATTAATAACCACTTTAAAACCTATAGACTTAGCTGACTGCAGGGTCCCCTAACACTCTTCTAGGGACACTAGTATTTCCCTCTACAACAAATCTCTTCGGCGAAAATAGCAAATCTACAAGCTCACTGCACGTTGCGTTGTGAGCTTGTAGATCTAGTACTTGGGCGACTTTATTAGTGTGGTTGCCCTAGGCGGCAACACATTATAGTAGTTGGGCGACTTTATTCTTCATTATAGATAAATGTTATTTTACCGCTCTTCTCCCACAGTTTTTGATGTAAAATCGACCGGCTTCATTGGGAATCGTGTGCTTCCATTTTGCCAGGAGATACGTTGTATAGTTTAATTGATATTAATTTATTGGGGAATACATTTTTCCCATTGACTTATAATGGGAAAATGCGTAAACTTCCATTCAGGTATTTAAAAAAAATAACCATTTGAAGTAAAAAACATGATATTGGGGGGGATCGATCCCCTCAAAATGAAATACAAGTGATCTCAGGAGTGACGTGAAAATGTAATTGGCTTGCAAAATTTGTGGGAGTAGCCTATTTCCTAAAAATAAGACGTCATATTATATCACGAACGCAGGATCCGATCAGCACTGGATTTGAATCGCACGTCGCACGGCCTCCGACGGTATTCCTCCTTGTGTCCCGGCAGCCACAACCCACGACTCGCGTCGGTACAACCACACTTGCAATTTCCCAAAATTGCGCCTTTCTAGTTTTAGTACATGTTCTAGGGCGAACATGTACCATTGTTTGTTCCAGAATGGGGACGATATGGGTTCATTAAATGTTTTCATGACGATGTTTAGGCTGCCATTTAGCCGCACCATTGCAAATAACCTATTGAAACACCATTTACAAGCTACAAGCTCCCTATACTTGCTGTCAACAGGGATTAAGTGGTCCTGAGTAATAACAGTTAAAGATGGATGCAGGAGGCTGATGGGCTGGGTGGAAGAAATACAACAGAGATCGTGGATGCAGCTCGGCTGGCTATTCCTAGATCCTGGCTTGAGACTCAAGGCTAAGCACCTTAGCGTCTATAAGTATATCATGCACAGTATACATTGCTGCTATGCTCAGGCACCTTAGTTTGTCTCTTATCTCAGGTACTTTGTAAATATGTAGATAACTTGTTTTTGGCCTTCTATTGTTCTCTGTTGATCTCCTTCCCACTTAACCCCCTACCCCTCTTCTTTTTCTCTCTCCCCACTCTTCTTTCTACGGAATTTAACGTTAAGATGGGAGTGTTGTACAAAAACGAATTTCACCCACTTTTTTACCTTGTAAACCTGTGATGTGACAATAAACCTGATTCTTGTGACCAGGGGGTCTTTGCTGCTAGAGCTCCCACACTGTGGAACACTCTGCCTATCGACATAGGACCGGCTACATCATTAGTGTCTAAAGTGTTTAGCGTTTAAATCCCTTTCTTTTATAGGAAAGCGTTTATGAGTTCTTGCAATTTTGATGTTTTTGAACTTTATTTTATATCCCCCAATGTTTTTATGATCCTTGTGTTGTTTTATTTGTTGAATTGTAATCCGGTGTTCTCTGTGATGTTTTTATTTGTTTCATTTTTATCTGCTGTTCTTTATCTGTATTGTTTCTGTCTGTATTTATTTTGTTTTTGTTTTTCTGTGCATGGGGCACTTTGTAACCTTGTTAAGAAAAGTGCTGTATAAATAACGTTTATTGTACTGTATATTGTAACAGCGGGAGGCGGGCGGGGTGGGTGGGGTGGGTATTTTCTTCTGTCTGTTCAGCACCTGACCCCGACCCCACCCCGCCCAGAACTCCAGCTGAGACAGACAATTGGGAAAAAAGGACCATTTATATTTCACCCCCCTGCCCACCAGCACACTGCCCCAGCTGTCTGACAGGTCTGCCCCATGGGGGGTCAATTTGTGTGTGTGTGTGTGTGTGTGTGTGTGTGTGTGTGTGTGTGTGTGTGTGTGTGTGTGTGTGTGTGTGTGTGTGTGTGTGCGTGTGCGTGTGTGTGTGTACGTGTGTGTGTGTGTGTGTGTGTGTGTGTGTGTGTGTGTGTGTGTGTGTGTGTGTGTGTGTACGTGTCTAATAATTGGAACATTACTTCCTTATTCCCAACCAGACCAGAGTGGTCTGAACAGACAGAGTCATCCTTAAATGCTGCAAAGATTTAAAGTGAGATTAAATAAAGTACCACAATTTAAAAAGCTATACAGACAGTGCCTTTAAATCAGAACAGGAAAGGCAATGGGGTCACCCACGTCAGCAGGGTTCATCCTGCCACCTGAGTGTTAGATGATGAGAGAGCTTGTGTGCAAGGTTGAGATACTGGTGGCGTTGGTAAGAGGAACGGTCATGGCGTCATCAAAGTCAGTAGGGTTCATCCCCCTGAAGCAGGAAGGTGTAAAGCAAATTCTCAGCCAGTAGTTTTAAGGAGGTGGTGCCATGGTTTTGCACTTTTCCTGTTTTTCATGTGTCTATGAAGTTGATAGAACTTTATTAAGCCCCCTGGTGGTGTTTTTTATGGTGTTTTCTCTTCTCTGACTACTTTGAGTTTCTTCCTGTAGGCTGAAACCTTGAGGGTCAAACGTGCCAATAGAAAAACAGCGCTTTAGTGACATAGTAAAAACATGCCCTACCCCTCATTATCATAACACAGCAGGTGTGGGCACGAGGAGGAGGAGGGACTAGGACAGGTGGGTGGTGCTAAGGTGGTGGAGGAGGTGCTAAGGTGAGAACCAGGTATACTTAATGAACTGGAGGTGTGTCCACATAAAAACATAATTTTAACACTTTCTGTACACTTTTTTGAAAAAAATCTTCCTCCTAGTATAACCATAATACCCGATGATTATGTTTTAGGGGGGGGGGGGAATCACTGAAAATCACGGCACCCCGTCTTTAAGATATCCAAAGTGTTGGATGGACAGATGGACTGATCAACATAGAGCCACACAGCTAGCAGGGCTAAAAAACCTGTATACATACTCCTAAATATATATTTAACATACACAAAAAAAAAAATGTCCCTTCAGGCTAGGCAAGTTTATCTGTACAGCACATTTAATACACAAAGGCAATTCAAAGTGCTTTAAATGTAAATTAAATTACGTACAATGGTTTAATTCAGAACGTGATTTTCATTGCACTGGAAGCATTTTGCTGGGGCCTCCCAATTACTGTGCTAATTTGTTGTTTGAGATTTGTTTATTTTAGTTAATTTGGATATAATATTCTACAGACCTCTTAAGATCTCTTCAAGGCCCCCTGGAGATCACCAAGACCTCCCTTTGAGCCCCAGTGCCACAAACAGCGCTAAACAACAAACCACATGGAAAGTGCTGATGTGTTTGTAACGACACAGAGGCACGCTGGTCATTAACTGTTTAATGAAGTCTTTGACAGTTTTTCAAGGTCTCTGACTGCAAGCCGGTTTAGGTGCACACATTTTCCGCTAGTATAGGGCGGTAAAACACACACACAAACATAATGCACACAACCGTTTACTTCATTTTCTTGCCAGAACCACTTAGCACGTTTTTATTACTTTGTCTCTCTCTTTCTTTCGCACATAGTTTCTCTATGACACACATTCTTACTATCTAACACACACACGTACACACGCACGCGCGCACGCACGCACGCACACACACACACACACACACACACACACACACACACACACACACACACACACACACACACACACACAAACCCCCAAGGGTTGATGAAAAAGTGCGAAAACCTGCTGCAAAGAATGGTGGTCTCTGCGGAGTCTTTAAAGTACTTTGTGTTGTACTCAGAGAGACCAAGGCGCTTATATAAAACCAATAATAATGTACCACTTTTTCCACGCCATCTCTCCTTCCACTCCTCTCTCCTTCCACCTTTCCTCCTTTAGTCTCAAGTGTCAGAAACCCCATTACAGTAATTAAAGTCTGTGGCCCCTCAATCAGCTCACAGTGGGACCCCGGAGTTGAACCAGAGGAGGAGGGATTGGCAGAGAGAAAAAAAAGAGGAAAAGGATGGAGGGAGGGGGAGAGAGAGAGAGAGAGAGAGAGAGAGAGAGAGAGAGAGAGAGAGAGAGAGAGAGAGAAGGGATAAAGTGAGAGTGGGAATACAGAGAAGTATGGAGAGAGGAATAAATGGATGGGAGGAATCCTGGCCTGGGTTCTGGAAAAAGGAGGAGAGATTTAGTAAGGAGTGATGGAAGAAAAAAAATCCTCCACCTCCCCGTCCTCCTTCCCTGTGGCATTTGGTTTTGTTGGTGGGATGGTTCTGTGGATGGTGTTGAGTTATGTGGTGGTGG
>NC_139945.1:54842266-54872266 GCF_963454915.1 Gymnoscopelus microlampas
TGAGGGTCCCTGGACCGCAACTTTAGACCCACTGGTAGCAGAGTGTTTCCAGTGAGCCAACATGCACAATATCAGCACCCTGACTCCGTCTGACCAGAATGGAACAGAGCCTTCATTAGTATCATTGGCAACACCTGTGAATTTCTTCACAATATGGCTGCTGTGAATAGAGCCTATTTGGTTTGTCAAACAACATTAGACAGCCAATACGAGACCTAACAACAAGACAGTATGGATACAAAACCAGTTCTTTGGTCCAAGCCACTCCACAGATAAAAACATGAAAGGAAAAATGCTGACTGTGCTGGACGGAGATACAACTATTTCAAGCAACAGCAGCCCTGGAGCCCAGCTGTGGAGGGGACAGCGTGAGAGAATGATAGTCCTGTTCAGCAGTGCTTTGATTTATTAAAGGGGAGATGCCGACTTGGGAGACCTTGGAGGTGAGAATTGAAGAACACAGGGTTTGCAAAACTGCCCAAAGCACACAGCAGGAAGGATGTTTGGCCATGGCTGATCAGTGCAGCATGTGATCCATGGATTTGTGTGTCCTTATTAAGAAACATTGGTGCTATAAAGCCAACAGTTCCATTCACTCAAGGCCTCATGGCATTAAAGGAGAGATCCGGCCATTTTAGGTTGTGTGTTTGATGTGTCACTAATCACTCACCAACATACAAAGGAACGTTGTATTTTTCCAGATCTGCCCCTGTTGTCCGTTCTGCAGACCCCTTACAGCGGCATAATGGGAGACGTGTGTAAGAGTGAAAATCGTCTATATTAACCGATGCAAAGTTAGTTTTTTCTCTACTACTGCTCATCGTGGAGTCTCATGATACTCAAACATGTGCTGAATGTCACGCACAAGCTACCGTTCGTGCAGAACGAGATGACGCTGATTGCTTGTTTCTCTCACAGACGCCAGGTTCTGTGAGAGGAACAAGCATACAAGCTTACACACGTCTCCCATTATGCCGCTGTAAGGGGTCTGCAGAATGGACAACAGGGGAAGATCTGGAAAAATTCAACTTCCTTTGTATGTTGGTGAGTGATTAGCGACACATCAAACACACAACCTAAAATGGCCGGATCTCTCCTTTAAGATTATTTATACATTACGCGGCTGGCCCTGTAGCTGCTGTGTGCACTTTATTAGTCAGATATGTGTTTTAATCCCGTCTGTGTCAGATTCTGTCGGAAGTTCCCTGTATTCCTCAATGGGTGGTAGTGGCGGGGAAAATAAATAAATAAATAAACAAAACAAAAAACAATCACTGGCATTCTAATCTGTTTAATCTGCACCTCCTTCAGTCCCTCCATACTCACTTCAGCTCAGAACCTCTCTCTGCAATCTCTATTTGATCCTTCTCCCTCCACCCTGCCTCCTTTTACCAGACACAATTTGAATATACCGCTCCCTCTCGTGTGCCCGCTTACCCCCTCCATCTCTCCTTTTATCTCATGGGGATTGTTGCGTGCCTAACCCTAAGAATATGAATCACCAGACTATGGCTGACAAACTGTTTTCACAGCTAATCTTTTCCCAATGATGTCTGAACTGTCGCCCTCACAAACAACATTGTTCTGCCGACATACACATATCAAGTCATGTCTACTGTGACTGTGAGCTGCTTGCCTGGCTGAACAAATACAAATAAAATGTTTTTTTTTGCACAGGATTCCCCACTGTTATTATGACCTGAGTAAAGCTTCAATTTGTGTCCAATCTACAATATGACACAATTAACTGTTGCTGCTACTTTCAGGTAATATGCCTTTCAACCCTGGTCCCACCACCACACATACAGTACCACTGTCTCCTGCACAATTGACTTGAACAGCTTGTCTTTCTCGGGCGTTCATGACCGGAAAGGTTTGGGATATTTCCATTTTCATATCAGAAGCTTGCTCCCCAAATTAAAGTTTAAATGATTGTGTTCACTGCCCCAAACCTGATGTATGTTTGTTTGTCTTGGCTAAGACAAATAAACATACATTCAACATACAGTCAACTTGTGTCTGAACGTGAGATAATACAGGGCATGCATGGCTATAACATAGTTAATCAGGACATATATTCTAAGCATGGTGGTGTTGCAATGCACGGTTGCCCTCTCCAGGTGCAGGCTATACAAACAATTGGTTTGGCTGATTTTGAACATTAAAGGGGAATTTTGCCCCACGGTTTTCTTACCTTTTCTATGATGTTATGATATCCTAGGATGAATGGTACAGTAGAAAAATGTCATAACTCCATCCCGGGTCCACCACAGCTAAAAACGCGCGCCTATGGTCCTTGCGCTAAATCGCATATTTTAATAGTTTTACATTTTATTTTTGTTTTTTTAGATCTGACGTTCATAGTGACAGAACACTATGCAACGTGATTGTCTTGAATGCGACCCACCGGAAGGCTCGCTAGACGCGATTGAAATCTCGAGATTGAAAACGTCTTAAAGGGGCTACACCATGAATTTCATTTTTTTTTTTTTTTTTTTTTAGTATTTTTTGGGCTCCCCAGTGTCTCTTGTACCCCAAAAAATATTTTTTTTTTTACATTCAGTCATTCATTCTCATTTCAGAGATTTTCAGAATGGGCGTGTCTGAACTGGCCATTTCAGAATGGCAAGGTAAGTGACATCACTTGCCTTGAATTTGCATTGATGATGGCCAGACAGAATTGCTCAGTAGCCCCCCCCTGCCCAAAAGGACGTTTTGGTATTGCAGCTGAAAAAGCTTGGAATGACAGACAGTCAGATTGTGAGAAAAAATATCTGGATGTTTTTTAAGCTTACAACCTGTTTAAAACGTATTAGGGGGCAATATTTATATATAATATATATTTTTTAAATTCATGGTGTATCCCCTTTAACTAAACCTCTTAACAGTAGATGCATGCTATAGACCGAAAGTTCTCAACGTGGGGTCCCCCAGGTGTCATTGAGGGGGTTCCAGGTGGTCCCCAGCTAAATGAACTAATATAGCATAAAAATCAGTCTACGTAACTACTTTAACCCTACTTGTGAGGTTGAGCTTGATTGTACATCTGCTAGTTTCAAAACATCTATGTTAACACAAATCTTAAATGGGGATCTGCGGTCAAATAGATATTCAATTGGGGGTCCTTGACATGAAAAGGTTTGAGAACCACTGCTATAGACCTCCCTCAGTTCCTGCACACTGTCTACTTTGTCATCCTACACTTATTCTGAATTAATTTTATTGGAAGATCTACAGTAAATGCTTAACCCATTGAGACCTGAAGCCGATTCTACATGTCTCCTAAATCCCAACAGTTTTCTGAAAATCGTATGTTTCTATATCAGTGGTGCTCAATCTTTTTCATGTCAACCACCCCCAAAATGATATGTATTTGGCCGCGGACCTCCATCAAAATATTTTGTTCCAGGGACCCCCCAGAAGCAAAGATTTGAGTTAAAAATGTTCGCTTTAAAAATATATATTCAAAGATTTGCAAACATTTTCACGAATTTTCAAAAATAGCAAAATAACAAGCTCGTAGCGCGGCACTCGGTGCCGCGCTATGAGCTTGTATATCTGCTATTTTTGAATAGCCCAAAGTGTAAAATAATGCTTTTTAGCTCAAATCTAAAAATGAGTTAATGGGTTAACCCCCTGCCACTGTTTATATTATTATCCCTACCAAACATAGTATGAAACTACACATGAAGGCCTCTCTTAGTGATGTTATATTAACCAACGGCCCTGAAAAATACAATTTTACACGACACAAGTAGCCAATGCTTCACTGCATACTATATTTAATGGCTGCTCCAATAAACACCCCCTGTTTGTTACAAAGTGCGTGATAAAATATTTCATAGACCAGGCCTTTCTGCACAACCTGGCCGCTGCTTTAGTCATTGAGAAACATGGAGCGTACTCAAGTTCCCTCAACCCTATGTTCCCTCAGCCCTATGTTCCCTCAGCCCTATGTTCCCTCATCCCTATGTTCCCTCAGCCTTATGTTCCCTCATCCCAAATTAGACCCTATGTTCCCTCAGCCCTATGTTCCCTCATCCCAAAATAGACCCTATGTTCCCTCAGCCCTATGTTCCCTCAACCCTATGTTCCCTCAGCCCTATGTTCCTTCAGCCTTATGTTCCATCAGCCCATGTAATATTCTAATGTTTTGTCTTGTCTGTCTGTCTGTCAGTATCATGTCAGTATCATGGTCAGTATCATGTCAGTATCATGTCAGTATCATGGTCAGTATCATGTCAGTATCATGGTCAGTATCATGGTCAGTATCATGTCAGTATCATGTCAGTATCATGGTCAGTATCATGGTCAGTATCATGTCAGTATCATGGTCAGTATTATGTCAGTATTATGTCAGTATCATGGTCAGTATCATGGTGGTCAGTATCATGTCAGAATTATGTCAATATCAGGAGTGGTTATTTGCTTCAGTCATCAAAACGATTTCTATAAGTTTAGGGTTGTAATGGATAAAATAAAATAATTTACCCATAATTTTCCTATGACTGATAAAAGTATTAAACTCCCTTTTTAATACAGTATCTACTGTGTTAAAAAGTTTCTGGGGGAGGACCCCCAGCCATATATGTCCAACCCGTATTCATTTGACTGTGTAATGTTCACGTCTGTATATCAGAACTTTGTTTGTACTCATTTAAATCCCCCTCTATTTTTTTATTTTTTATAATAAGCTAAGTTTTCCATAGCTTATTATACCTTTAAACTCATTTTTTTGTAATATAGTTGTTTTGGATATCTACAAAAGCTCGATATTAGTATAGACATGTATCATTATTATTATTAATATTTTACTTTATTAGCTGTGATAGAAGTTCAATAGTTCACTGCAATGATCAGTAATTCTTTGCAGCTGTTGTTATAGGTACCTATAGGTTTCAAAGCTGTTTGAATTTGAATTGATGAGAAATTATCAATATCATTTAACATCAGTCAGTTTCACAGCTGTCTGAATTTGAATTGATGAGAGAAACTATACATATAGTTTAATGTGTCTTAGCTGACCAGGTCAAAGCAATTAAGTTTGACCAATCATGTTGCCCAAGCATCATGATCAGCATCATGGTCAGTATCATGGTCAGTAGCATGGTCAGCATCATGGTCAGTCATGGTCATGGTCATCATGGTCAAGTTTTCCTTGTGACATAATGTACACGTATACGTACCCCCAGAACATGCTTTCAACACGTACAATTTAAGGTTACGTGGCGCGGCTCCGACGCCCCGCGGGTCCGAAAGCCGAAATCCGGGCTCAAAAAGGGTGGAAAAAGAGCAGATCCACAAGCCTGGATAGGCCTGTGGTGGTCGCGGGGCGCAATACCGGCCGTGTCCACAAGGCGGCGCCCTCCCCAGTCCATGGTCCCCGGTAGTGATGAGCGGGTCGACAGAATTTCAGAGGCAATTATGCGGGCTGTGGGTGAGCGGGTCAGCCGCTCTCACACGCAAAAAAAAATAAAATGATCACATGCTCTTGTTTTGGCTTTATTCCTAATAAGAATAAGAATAATAACAATAAAACAGTTTGAATACACTTGGGGATTATTTTCTAACCATGATTTTACAGAATTAAAAAAACATCTCGGGTCGCGGGGCGGGTTGAGCCATAGATTTATATATGGGTTCGCGGGGCGGGTTGAGGCGGGTTGGGTTCCGTCGCGGGGCGGGGCGGGGCGGGGCGGGTCATGAAAAAACCCGACCCGCTCATCACTAGTCCCCGGCCCACCTCCGCGCCCAGGGACGGTGGCTCCCGGAGCGGGTAGAGCAACCGAGTGTGAACCCGGCAGTCTGCCGGGAGGCCCAGGGCTCCTGGCCTCTCCCCTGCTGGAAGGGGGAAGCCAGGGAGAAGGGCCGACTCGTGCCATAAAATAGCTAGGGATCATGCCCAGGAAGAGGCACCTTCCAGTTCCTGGGGTAGCGACGGGGCGGCGAAGACCCCCAAAATCATGGTTCTTTGAAAAATTTCGATTTTTTTTTTCTAAGTGTCCGCATGGGCTCCAGAGGTCCCCGGGGACCCCCTGGAGGACCCCCGGCCTAAAATTCCAACTTTTTTCGGCTTGTCGATCTGCGCTTTTTCGGGCTAAAACGGCCCGTACCTCCCGGTCCGTGGGTCGCTCGGGGCCGGCGGAGGGCTCGTTGGATCCGGGCCGGGGGTGCGCACGTGTCGGTACCCCCCCCCCCGGGCCCCTGGGTGGCTGCCCGGGCAAACGGTGGCCGAAAAACCCGAAGAAAGCTCCGGAAGGCTCAGGAGCTTTAGGGCTCGCTGCCTCTCCCATGCGTGAAATTTCGCATTGGGGGGAAAGTGGCCACTTGTGCCATAGGGTAGCTAGAGACCATGGCCGGACATGGTGCGCCATATTCGGGGGCGTCCCCGTGCCTCGCAGGGCCATGGATCCTGGAGGTTGCAGCCTGAAGTGTTGCAGCCTCAGGTCGCCCTGGCTCTCCCCTGGTGGAGAGGGGGAAGCTACGGACAAGGGCCGACTGGTGCCATAGGATAGCTAGGGCGACGGAGCCTCGCCCGACGTGAGGCTCCGTCTGTGGATCTCCGCGTCGTACCTCCCTGTCCCCTCCCCGTGGCCCAGGAGGCGTCCCGCTCGTCCCTGCCTCCCTCCTGTGAAAAAGTCTCCCGGTCGGGACGCCCACTCGCTCTAGAACGTACCTGTGGAGCTTGGCCGTGGGAAGCTTGGCCGCCGGGAGCTCCCGCCGCCCCTCTCACGGGGGGCCTTGGCAGTCTCCACGGACCGGCAACCCCACGGTGCGCGCCTCACCTGGGCGCGCTGTCTCTGTGGCGGAACAGGAGGCCTACCTGGTTCATCCTGCCAGTAGCATATGCTTGTCTTAAAGGGCGCTGCAGACTCGTCTGAGTTGGGCGTGCAGTCACTGCCAAGTGACCACGCCGGGACAGTAACTGATATGGGTGTAGACAACATAGGTGGCGCACGCAGGAGTTGAGTAAACCAAAGTTCCCGATTGTGGACCCACAAGGCAAGTTACCTTGATGGGGTTGGGGGCGGGGGAACTTGACATGAACCTGCGAGCAGCTACGTATCTATGTGGGTTGTGCCCGGCGCCGCGGTTGTCCCGCAACTCAGCAGTGGCTGCACCCGAGTTAATCGAACGAGATTCCCACTGTCCCTACCAGCTACCTAGCGAAACCATAGCCAAGAGAAATGAAATCAGCTCAGACCATAGAGGAAAGAAGACAATCTTCAGCGAGGAAACAAGACCCTGCTAATGGGCGTGATAACTATTGCGGCACCCCTTGTACCACCAGGTACCTGCGGTCTGTAGGCCGCGGGACCCCCCCCGACTTATCGCCCGCCGAGGGGTGCTTAATCGTGGGTACGCGGGACCGGCCGGTGAGCCGGGCCCGACGCGCTAAGTTCAGAATAGTCCCAGGGGCGACTATTCTGGTTTGTACCACCAGGTCCCCGCGGTGCTTGGGCCACGGTCTGTAACTTCACTTAACGCCCGCTGAGGGGTGCTTAACACATCGGGTGCCAAACACGGTCTGAACCGTGTGTTTACATAGTGGCGGTTCGGTGCCGAACACGGTCTGAACCGTGAGTTTGGTCTTTTTGTTTTTTCCGTTTTTCCCCGCGCGGGCGGGGCTAGAGCAGCTCTGGGAGCACCCATTGTAATCCTGCGAAGGAAGTGCCAGATCGCTCACCGGAAACAAAACAAAAATTCACATCCGCTTCCTGTCTATTTCCTACTTTGAAACGCCTATATCTCCGAATCTGTTTCCTGTGGGGAAAACCGGTCATGCGCGAAGCGCGATCCCCCCCCGTTGTAACTCGCAAGGGTAATGTTATGGTTCCAGGCTGTAGCCAGGCTCATGGCTCAACATGAATCGATGCTTTTTTTCGTGTGGATTTGCTCATCGCGGAGTCTACAGATTTAAACAGTAAAGCGCAGTCAATGGGGAGAATGCTGGCACCCAACATAAGTTGTTATGAAAAAACACTGGCACCCGATGTGTTAAGAGTGGGTCCACGGGACCGCGTGGAGAGCCGGGTGTCCGTCGAGGCCTCCCCGGGGGTCCCCAGGAGTCCCTGGCTGTAGAGGCCTGACCCGACCGACAGACTGGTCGGGTTAAGCCTCCGGAGCCAGGGACCCCCGGGGGTCCCCGGTCCACCTCCGCGCCCAGGGACGGCTGTCGGACTGGTGGGCTTTCGGAGCAGCGGGCCGTCGGAGCTGCACCACGTAGCCACAATTTAATGTTGTGGTCACCATCATCATCGGTGTAAAGAAAACTTTATGAAGTCTTATAACTTATAACTTACTAATAATATATCTATATATAGTCTTATACCTTTGGGGGATGCCTTGGGGAGCCCGGGGGAACCCAACAGGTGACCCCAACAGCACATTATGGAAGGGCCATATGTGACGCTGAAGGAACATAGGGATGAGGGAAGATAGGGTCTAATTTGGGATGAGGGAACATAGGGCTGAGGGAACATAGGGTATGATTTGGGATGAGGGAACATAGGGCTGAGGGAACATAGGGTCTAATTTGGGATGAGGGAACATAGGGTTGAGGGAACATAGGGCTGAGGGAACATAGGGACTAATTTGGATAAAATAAATTTGTTAGGGATTGAGGGAACATAGGGCTGAGGGAACATAGGGCTGAGGGAACATAGGCATGACCCCGAGAAACATGGCCCACTAAAGAGAATCAGTTAAAACATACACAGCCCATGGATTAACAGTGATTTTGCCTCCCTAAAGGGGTGATCCCACCAAGATGCGTCGCTACAGGCGCAGACTTTTCAAAACTGGCATACAAAACAGTGCATCTGGAAAAAAAATGGGTGGTGCACTGGTGTGCGTAACTGGTTGATCAAATAAGACTCAAGAGTCTTCCTCTGCTGGCTGTTGCTTGTTTGCCAACGTTTGTTGTTGCTGATGGTGTTTGGCCAGTCATCATGGACAGTTCATTCCAATCCTCTGCTGCCTCTGATTGGAATGATTGGGATGAGCTGCAAGAATTACTCAGACTGCCGTTCTCCCATAACAAACGGTCAATTTAAATATTTGATTACAGACCTGCCGACGAATGTCTCGAACTGTTTTGAACTTGTGTTGTATCACACGTAAAGGGGTACGTTTTTGTTTTGTTTTATTAATGATGTGAATTTTGATGTGAAAATGAAATTTGTATTTGTATTGTCATGTATCTCGACGGCACTGCAAACGAGGGCAACCTCAATGTCCTTTCGAGAATAAATAAAGGTTTGAATGAAAATTATAAATGAAGCTTGGACAAAATGCGTCGTTTAAATTAAGTTTGCACCTGCCAGATTGTCATTGCTTGGTTTTATATTATTATTTCGAAATGTTCTGGCCATGTGACCCAGGTCATTATTTTAAAATGAAAACTGGTTCTCTGCTTAAATAGAGGCTAAAAATACACCCCCCACCCCAAAAAAATCTCTCTCTCTCTCTCTCTCTCTCTCTCTCTCTCTCTCTCTCTCTCTCTCTCTCTATCTCTCATATTACCATGGTACAATCTCTCTCTCCTTCTTCCTCCCATCCCCCATTCCCTTCTCCTCCATTCATTCCAGTTATCTAGACTGAGTGGAGTGAGTGAGGGCCACAACCTCTGTCTTTCCATCCAATCTCTCTCCTTTCTCCCTCACCTAAATTCCTCCATCTCTCCACCTCTCTCTCTCTCCTTCAAATCTCTCCCTTTCCATTTTCCCTTCCATGTCCATCTCTACCCCCCCCTCTCTCTCTCTCTCTCTCTCTAGCAGTCTCTCTCCTCGCTCTCTCCTTCACATCTCTCTCTCTCCATTCCTTCACATCTCTCTCTCTCTCCATTTCTCCCACCATCTCCATCTCTCCATCATAGACTCATAAATATACCAGTTTTCTTCTTACATCAGTCTGATGAATCCAGCACCCAAGACGATTATATGACCGTGTGTGTGTGTGTGTGTGTGTGTGTGTGTGTGTGTGTGTGTGTGTGTGTGTGTGTGTGTGTGTGTGTGTGCGTGTGTGTGTGCGTGTGTGTGTTTGTGTGTACACATTAATGGGAACAGTAGGGTGATAATATTCAATCTGTTGCTCCTCTGCTGAGGCGAGATTATATTACCTCTGGAGACAAGACTGTGTGTGTGTGTGTGTGTGTGTGTGTGTGTGTGTGTGTGTGTGTGTGTGTGTGTGTGTGTGTGTGTGGGTGCGTGCGTGCGCACGTGCGTGTGTGCACGTGTGTGTGTGTGTGTGTGTGTGTGTGTGTGTGTGTGTGTGTGTGTGTGTGTGTGTGTGTGTGTGTGTGTTGGCTTGCATATGCCAATCAATCCATCAATCTTTATTGCATTTGCGCCTTGGGCTATACAGCGATCATCTGGAGTGACGTATGCGTGTGTGCGTGTGTATATTCACAGGCACATGCTGGGGATTCAGTGAGGGTGTATCATTTGTGTTTTTATGCTCACCATGCAGTAACAGCCAATTGGGACCAGTCTGGCTTCTCCTGTATCTGAATGGACCACCAGTAAAACCGATGGGAGAGAAATCAGTGATATGCAAGCTGTGTGTGTGTGTGTGTGTGTGTGTGTGTGTGTGTGTGTGTGTGTGTGTGTGTGTGTGTGTGTGTGTGTGTGTGTGTGTGTGTGTGTGTGTGTGTGTGTGTGTATGCGCGCACGCTTGTGCGTGCGCCAGTAAATCTGATTGATTGCGGCTGTAATAAAATTGTATGTGCTTAGGAGAGCATGTCTCTCTGACTCTCTCTTATGTCTGTCTCTCTCTCTCTCTCTCTCTCTCTCTCTCTCTCTCTCTCTCTCTCTCTCTCTCTCTCTCTCTCTCTGTCAGAGACAGGACTTGTACACACTGTACAGACAGTACTTTGCCCGACAAGCAGATGTGCAGAATGTTACTACACAATGAATACAGAATGTTACTGGCTTGGCAGTGTGATTTGTACACAATTTAATCTAAGAACACAGTAACAGAATAGAGACTAATGTCACTATTTACATTTCAGTAATAAGTAGAAAAATGTGTATTACTGCTAATTATGAATGAATTATTTGTTTTGACTTCCTCTCCTATCTAAGCTAACAGCCCTCGTCTTGTACAAAGGAGAGAAAAAACAAGAGATTAGATGTGACACTGTCACAGGAGATGCTAGCTGAGTGGTATAACACAGGGGAAGGACCCAAATGCAGACCTCAGAGGCAGCTCAGGTGCATTTCAATAGGTTACAATGTAGTCCAGAGGCTTACAGAATGGTGAGGCAGGCAGTGGACCAAACCAGAAGTACAGTAGTCCAACTACTGTATGGGTGATGTGCACACTAAACTAAAGATTCAGTTATTTTTGTTTTGGTATATCTATTTTGATATGGACATGTAATTGTATCATTCTGTAAAAACTTAACTCATTTCATTGGAAATAACATTTATGTAATGAATTTATACAATTCAAATATTTAATTAAAAAGTTGATTTAATTGCATACATTCAGTTATAGCTGTCACATGTCCATAACTATTGTTGCATTGACATCTTATTTATAGGCTTTAACAAATGTAATTGACTAAAATGTGTGTTTGTTTTTTGTGGCGAAGAAAGGGGAGGAACGGCCGATCGACACCAGATAATATTCGCACACACGATGCACACACAACAAGCATATACGAACACGTGCACTTGATAATCTATTGGATCTAAACAAACGCGCTGTATGCACCACGCATACGCTCGCTTTGAAAAGTCTGGAGTAGATCGTCCGGAAAAGGTGAAAAAAATCAAGTTAGTTTATTAACTGCACTGTTCAGAAATGTGCCTATTTATTTTTAGAGGAAAGCATTTTGTTTTGCACATTTTCTTTATTATGTTTACAGTCAATTTGATATTTTATACGTACGTAACAACCAACACATGGTCACAATCACAAATCAATCTAAAGTTCAGAAACATGAATCATTCTCAGTAGGCTACTTGAATAAAGGGCTATTTTCAGTCTCACATGGGTCTATATTATAATGGTAACTTTTTGGGGGGTATGAGCTTCCAAGGTCTCTCTGTATGCACTTTACTGCATTATGTGGATATGAGCTAAGGCCTGTCAGACGTGCTCTGCTCAGTGGTGGATAGTAATTAAGTACATTTACTTAAGTACTGTACTTAAGTACATTTTTGAGGTATTTGTACTTTACTTGAGTATTTCCAAATACTTTTACTTCTACTCCACTACATCTCAGAGGCAAATATTGTACTTTTACTCCACTACAATAATTTGAAAACTTTAGTTACTAGTTACTTTTCAGATATGAATTATGAAACATACATTAACCCCTTTAGCCCTATTTTATACTTAAGCTATTTGACAATGGCTGATCTACAAGCTCACAACGTGTCGCATCGCTATATTATATATATATCTCAAGCTGTATAGGCACAATCAGTCTAAATCAGGACAGGTGACCCCCTGGATGTCCCTGCTGAATGGAAGGAAAAAGTGCCATCCTCTAGCTTGTAGCACAGATGGGAACACATGCATTGTGGCACTTTATAGCCAGCCAACAATCAAGGAACCTGAAATTGTGGTCTACAAGTCCTTGAAAAAGAACACTGTGCTATCATTTTCTATTATAATAATCAGTGGGATAGCACACTGGGGCAATGATTGGGATGTGCATGCCTTTCAAAGCCACCAGCACACATGGGGAATAGTCAAACCCTGTAATGATGGCTTGAACTTCAGGTACAAACAGGTTGGCAATATCATGGAATTCTACATTACTGGCAACTGTGGCAAGCTCCTGAACTTATTTTATCTATTGTTGACTTTAAAGATGGGGTGCCATGATTTTCAGTGACCCCCCCCCCCCCCCCCCCCCTAAAACATAATCATCAGGTATTATGGTTATACTAGGAGGAAGATTTTTTTCAAAAAAGTGTACAGAAATTGTTAAAATTATGTTTTTATGTGGACACGCCTCCAGTTTATTAAGTATACCTGGTTCTCACCTTAGCACCTCCACCACCACCTTAGCACCACCCACCTGTCCTAGTCCCTCCTCCTCCTCATGCCCACACCTGTTGTGTTATGATAATGAGGGGAAGTGTATGTTTTTACTATGTCACTAAAGCGCTATTTTTCTATTGCCACGTTTGACCCTCAAGGTTTCAGCCTCCAGGTAGAAACTCAAAATAGTCAGAGAAGACATAAAACACCATAAAAACACCACCAGGGGGCTTAATGAGAAGACATAAAACACCATAAAAACACCACCAGGGGGCTTAATGAAGTTCTATAAACCTCATAGACACATGAAAAACAGAAAAAGTGCAAAACCATGGCACCACCTCTTTAAGTAAAAGCCCTGGCTTGTCTGTGTGCTATTTTGGAGAAATATTGTTATCAGCCCTTATGTTATTTGTATAGGCTAACTTTTAGGATAGGCATTTGTATTAATCTTGTTGATAGAAAATGTTCCTTACCACACGATGCCATGCAAATTATAGATGATCCTTACCACATGCTCCCATGCAAGATCTCAACACCTTCCTAGATTTTGCTCTCCTCATGTATTTCAGCTTGCGCTTTCTGCGAATGCGAATATATAATATTCAAAGCTTCCTCCATAATCAAAAGAGAGCCTGTTAAGCTATTTGGATACTTAATTGAGTGGTTTTGGATACATTTTGCCATGTGGATTGCTGCGGGGAAAGAAGTTAGATGAGTAATAGGCTCTATGCACAGCAGCCATATTGGACAGAAATTGGGCCCCTTCCTCGCTTCCTTCACAGGTGTTACCAATGATACTAATGAAGGCTCTGTTCCTTTCTGGTCAGGGTGCTGATATTGTGCATGTTGGCTCACTAGAAACACTCCATTTTGGAACTAAATGGACCCGTAACGTATCATTGGTAACACCTGTGAAGGAAGTAAGCAAGGGGCCCAAATCATTCCCAATATGGCTGCTGTGCATAGAGCCTATTAGCAACTGAAGACAGCATGAGGATCTCTGCAGTGCGGAGGTGTGGTCAGTACACCAACAAATAAATCCAAACAAGGGGCTGGCAGGAATCCTAAATCCAAAGACAGACACGAGGTCCATTCCTGCAGGACAAGCAGGCGGAAACGGTCTCAAGAGACAATACCTATTAATGTTCTATTATGACCCCCCAAAACGTCCGTAAGAACTTCAGCATTGTTAAACTTAAACAAAGTAAACATGTTTGTTTTTATATTTGATATTTCACTCAAAAAGAAGCCGCAATTTGTGGGATGCTTGCACAAAATTGCACCCACTTTTTTATCCTTGGTGTTTGTGATGTGACAATAAACTGAAGTGGCGAGGTGCAATTTTCCAGAGCTCCAGTACTGACTAGCAAGGGGGGGGATTTGTGAAAGAGAGTTTGAGGTTGCCTGTGTGATCATGGTTTGTTCCTTTAGTTGGCATTTGAGAGAGTGACACTGATGTGAATTTTATTATTCCTCATAATGAGCTGACAGTGATTGCATTGTTGTGCCTTAATTATGCTGGATTGTAATTGCCTTTTGGATAATGACGAGCCACCTTCAAGACTCAATTATTTCCCATCTCTAATTCCACATCAACTGCCAAGAAATTACAGGGTAGGGTGGTTGCTGGGGAGAGAAGGTCACATTCATGAAAATACATATAAATAAAACATCAACATTATCCTTTCGAATTCATGTCTGTAACTTGAGGTTTAAAATCTGATCTGGTAATGAAATCCTGAAGTTTCTGAGTTTTTTTAAAAGTTCATTCCAGGCAGAGAGCAGAGAACATGAAGGCTTTCCTCCCCAAAACCCAATGCAAGTCCTGGGTGCTGATGCATGTAAATAGTCATCTCTGTGATCATCATCTCTAAGATGGGTTTCAAGTAACAAGGTAAAAAGGGAGCTGACCGTGGTTGTTTTATAGATGAAGATGTACCATTGATCAGCCTACCGGCAGTAAGAGATGTCCAGTTTACTTTGGCAAACAGAGCGCTGTTTTGAAATACAAAGAGATGATTGGTTGGTAGTATGAAGTATGCTGAATATGTGCTTGAACACGTGTGCAATTTAATGATGCAGTGCTACCTAGACCTCATCAACTATATTCTGGTTTGTTGATTTGTCTGATTTAAACATGATATAGTAACAGACCAGTTCACATGGGGTGAGATGCATCAAAACTTTCTTGCTTATATTTACTGGCGTCCCTCCTGCTGTGTGTTTTGATTTGGTCCGCTCCCATCAGCTTCAATCCCACCAGCAGGGGGGCCATGATCTAGAGCGTCTGCCCTGAAGATCGAAATCTCCCCTGCCGCCTATAATTAATTAATCTCCAAATGCCAATAATTAATAAATGAGCTCCAGCTCCAGCTCCATTTTTCATTGCCAGCCTCCCCTGTTTGTGTGGAATGCAGAGAAGGTATTTGGATTTAGGTGTGTCCGTGACCTTGTGGGAAAGGTGCTTCCAATGACACTAGTTGGGTTTCCATCAACCAGTTTTATGCGCAAAAAAACAGGCGGCAAGCATCCGTTTTTTTAAATGAAGCCAATAGGCTTTATGCACAGCAGCCATATTGGAAAGAAATTGGGCCTCTTCTTACTTCCTTCACAGGTGTTACCAATGATACTAATGAAGGCTCTGTTCCATTCTGGTCAGGGTGCTGATATCGTGCATGTTAACTCACTAGAAACACTCCATTTTGGTTCCCAAATGCCCCCTTACGGTGGGTGTGTAACTCTGAGAATGTACAAATGGAACCAAATGGTCCATTTGGTTCCATTTGTACACTCTCAGAGTTATGGGGGTCCTTGAAAATAAGACAACCACTATGCCACACTAAATGGAACAGAGCCTTAATTAGTATCATTGGTAACACCTGTGAAGGAAGTAAGGAAGGGGCCCAAATCATTCCCAATATGGCTGCTGTGCATAGAGCCTATAAGGAAACGCCGAAGTGGCTAGCAGGTGCTGCTATTTCCCCTCCTGCTGATTGCAGAAGCACTATGACACTCCATTCAAGTGAATTACATTATTTGGCCGGACTTTACACTTGATATTATTACCTTAGTAAACATTGTCCCAAGTACTTTGTTTTTAATCGCCTCTTTAAAGTCTTCTTTCGATTATCATGATATGCGTTTTTGTAAATTATGGGTATATAGGGTATGCTTCTAGGGCTTCTACTGGCTCTACTGAGCGAAGACCGCCCTCACCCCCTTTATGTTATTACTGTACTGTATACATGACTGTGTGTGTGTGTGTGTGTGTGTGTGTGTGTGTGTGTGTGTGTGTGTGTGTGTGTGTGTGTGTGTGTGTGTGTGTGTGTGTGTGTGTGTGTGCGTGTGCCCTGAATTTTCATTTGAGAGTGAAATGATACAAGTGTGTGTGGGGACATGTGAGCGTGCGTGTTCAAATATGCACATGTGAGAATGAAGCCATGTTGAGAGTACGTGCTTGCCTTTGATTGGGAGTTAGCCTACTCACTGCGTGCGTGCGTGCGTGCGTGCGTGCGTATGCAGGAGGGAAATTATGTTTTTTTTTGGGAGGGGTTGTGAGTGATGGTTCTGCTGCCGTCCCCCACAAGCTGGGTCAAATGTTCAGACTGGTCTGTGTGTCTGCTGGATACGTTGCCATTACTCATAAAAACACAACCAATTCAGCAAACATGTTTGCTGAATTGGTCCCTCCTTGATTTCACAGTCAGAGGAGCTGATGTATTTTCCTTCCTACAGATCTGTCAGAAGTGGAGACCCTATGTTGTTATATTCTGAGTGGAAAGGTTTATTGTTTTCATAAATCATTGATGCTGGGGAAAATAGTTATGGAGTTTTTTTGTTCTGTTTTGTTTTGTTTTGTTTGCCTGCCTTTGTGATTTCTCTGTCGTCTCTGGGCTTCAGTGCATACAGCATTTACTTAGAAATGCAATATTGTGTTGCATTAGAGTCCAAGGCAAGGCAAGTTTATTTGTATTATATTTCAACAACAAGGCAATTCAAGGTGCTTTGCATTAAGCAAAAGAAATATGGTATAACAGGACATTTGAATACAGTAAAAATTAAGACAGAGAAGTTAAAGGCCTACTGTATCTCCTTGAGGAGATAGGCAAAACACAATATGAAAGGGCATTTGTGAAAAAATTGATTGATTGAATACTTTATTAGTCAGAAATGTAAACAGCATGTGGTACAGTAAGACAATAAGGCTAAAATAATAATAGAAAAAAGTCCTGCGGATTTGTTTCGATTGTGGTCCTATAATTCAATTGTTAATAAAAAATGTAATAATTGAAAATGAAATTGAAGGTGAAAAAAAGGGTAAAATCATAGTGTAACATTTGTAAATATCTTTGAAATGTACAACATATAAAATACATATGTTTCAATATATAAATCGATGACAGCAAAGTTGTATTTCTCACAAAGCAGTATGAAAATCAATACTGTGACACCTGTGCTAAAGACTGATCTGCTGAAATACGGTCACTACCTGTCATTGTAGAAGCGTTTGACCTTTCAGAATAAAGCACATGGCCTTACAGAATAAAGGAATTGAGCAGAGCTTGTCCTACATGCTCACGATAGAAGCACATGGAAAATGTTTGTGAATAGGCTCTATTCACAGCAGCCATATTATGAAGACATTCACAGGTGTTACCAATGATATTAATGACGGCTCTGTTCCATTCTGGTCAAACAGAGTCAGGGTGCTGATATTGTGCATGTTGGCCCACTGGAAACACTCTGTTACACCAGTGGTGGGCTTCCAAATGGCCCCTTACAGGTGTGTAACTCTGACAGTGTACAAATGGAACCAAATGGACCCGTAAGGGTCCATTTGGTTCCATTTGTACACTCTCAGAGTTATGGGGGTTGTGGAAACCACTGTGCTAGACTAAATGGAACAGAGCCTTCATTAGTATCCTTGGTAACACCTGTGAAGGAAGTGATAATATGGCTGCTGTGCATAGAGTCTATAGACGGGTTTCCGAGCGACGTCATCACAGAGCAGAATGTGCAATCTGCGCATGCCTGGGGGTGGAAGGCGCGTTCGAAAATACAGCCCTGAGCGGCAGTGAGCGCACTGGCCAATACAAACTAATAGGCGAGTGTGCTCCGGTGCGTAATTTCCAAACGCACCCATAGGCTTCCCCCCGCAGCTGCGCGGTCATATTCCTCTCAATGTTTACTAACAGGAAACCTGTCTATAGTAGGAGCACAATGAATGAATGGGCCTCAACAGTTAAAAAAGTGAGAATAAAGCTTTCTCAGAAACCTTTT
Organism: Gymnoscopelus microlampas; assembly: GCF_963454915.1. NCBI lineage: Eukaryota > Metazoa > Chordata > Actinopteri > Myctophiformes > Myctophidae > Gymnoscopelus > Gymnoscopelus microlampas. The sequence continues at coordinate 54,860,549 of NC_139945.1, forward strand.
GCTTTCTACTGCATTATAAAACACATTCTGTCTTCATTGAATTTGACTTTTCATGCTACCGGCCTCTAGTGGGAACATTTTAATGCAGGTTAAATATGTCAGCCCCAGCACTGACTCTCTTGGTCAATCTTGATATTTTAATTTTAATTTAATTACACTGCTGCTCCTGTCCAGCCTTGTTTAAGATGAGCGCGTCTATAGATAGCATCCTAGATCATAAACCAATGCAAAGGATAAGTATGGTCAAGACCACTCGTAATAAACTATTGTAAATAAGTAAATTGTATTTATAGCACTTAGCACATGCACATTCACAAAGTGCATTACATACAATAGGAATAAAAAAACAGCATGAAGTATTCAAATAATAACAAATCAACAGAAACAAAAACTATAGAACAATAGACAATATGTAGTGCTTGATACTATGTACTGTAGTAGTATACTATACAATATGCTACCATACTATTAAGTACAGTAAATAATTTAGTATGTAATGTGCTGCTTTATTAGAGTGATAGTTAAGTATAGTACATTCATGCCAATAGAAAGAACGAGACAGAGAGAGAGAGAGAGAGAGAGAGAGAGAGAGAGAGAGAGAGAGAGAGAGAGAGAGAGAGATACAGTGTGAATGAGGAAGTGTGAATGACTGATAAAGTGAATGAGTCTCTCCTAGCCGACACGTATTGATTGAAGATTGGGCCTGATGGCACACAGCTAACAAACCTGGCACTGCCTTCTGCCTGGGTTTAATATTTTCCGGGAAATAGCGAATTTTAATTCCCGGGAATTTTCAGACCTTTTCCCGGGCTACCCGGGAATTCCCGTTAAAGGGTAAAAAGAAAAAAAAAGTGCCCACTAAAATGCATTTATATGTAGATACTTAAATAGCCAATTTTACACCGAGGTGCCCAAATGTCCCTATTGTGTCCACCTATGAACTTGCACTAATAATGACTTAAGTTGATTTTTTAAAATCATATAAATATAATATATAAATATAATAGCCTATAGTGCCCTGCCCTGGCGGAGATCTGCCCTGTTGCGCAGCAGCAGGTGAAGACAATTAACTTAAACGAGGAGCTGCGCTCAAAAAGCACTCAAACAATGTCAAACTATAGCTGCTGAAATAAACGTTCCATTTGTATCATTATTATCAAGAGAATTTGCAAAAGGATTATTTATTTATTGTCCATCAGAGCGCCGGTGAGGTCACAGCTTATCTCTACTTTTGTAGGATATTGATTTGATAGCCTAAACTTGTCATTTGTTTGGAGTTATTAATTTATATTAGGCTACTTGCTGGATATTATAAGACTCCATTTTGGGATGTTGGCTGTATCTATATTTTGTTGTTGATCAAATGTGGGGTTTTGTAGTGTGATTTTGATGTGCACATGCATGCGCTGCCAGCACTGACAATCAATGAGACAGACAGCTGTTGTGCAGTTCACTTGTTCTACTGGGTAGTTCTAGTAAAATGGTAGTTTGTACGTTCTAAAATGCAAGTGTAGGTAGGGTAGGCTACATTAATGATGATAAAAAAATCGGACCACATCGGTCTAATACTTTCTCTCTCTCTCTCCCTCCCTCCCTTCCTCTCTCTCTCTCTCGCACGCGCTCTCTCTTGCTCTCTCTCTCTCCAGCTCTCCGGTCTGTCCTCTCTCTCTATCAAAAGCATTGCTTGCTTGCGCGCATTTTAAGCTGGAATATATAGGCTCGATCAAACCTACCTACTGTTTATGCAGCGTTTCACTTGATGATGTTGAATCTGAACTAGTCAACTGGTGTCTACCATATTGACAGCAGAGGAAACAGTGAATTCAGCGTGCGCACTGCGCAGGGCAGGCATGGGGCATCACGGCCACTTGTGTTTTATTTTGTTCATTACTGTTACATTCAGTGCGTCCCATATTGGTTCACAACGGGACGATGGGACCCTGCCCTGGTCGGCAACGCGGCAAGTAACTTGCCTAATTATAATAGTAATTCCTCCACGCTGTAGATAGGCCTTTCTACTAATTAGTATTCATTTCTAACAAGAAAAAAAAAAAACGGGAAGCCCGGGAACCGAAGTGAATTCCGGGGATGGTAAAAAAAAACAAATTCCCGGGATTCCCGCATCCCGGGAATCCCGGTGTTAAACACTACCGTCCGTGTGTGTGTGTGTGTCCGTCTGTGTGTGTGTCCGTCTGTGAACAGCTAATCTCCGGCACCGTTGGCCCGCTCGCTCCGAAACTGTGCACACACACTCCCTGGATGCCAATTCAGAACCTCTGTGCCCAAATCTTTCACATAGCCCTGTTATAGCGCCACCAGGAGGCAGATTTGTGCAAACCCCATTTACTCGTACAGATTTTATCCAAACGTCATGCAAATCGCTACACAGTATCTCTATAGTCACGTGATCAACATGGATCTGTCCCATTTCCCATATTCCATCCTCATTGGCTAAGGTTGGCTTCCAAAGTTTGCAGGATTGGTCCGTTTTGAACACAATGCCTCAAATCATGAACGCAGCTTGCGATTTCCGTGAAATTTCACACGCACATTCCCACTAGGCCAAGGAAGAAATGGAACCTTTTGCACATTGGCCTGTTATAGCGCCACCAGCAGGTCTAATTTAGCATAACACATTTTTGGAACAAAAGCCTCAAATCATGAATGCAGCTTTTTCAACAGATTCTGGTACCCCTATGCATGCTTAAGAACATGCAAACAAATCTAGGTACTGTAAATATACCTGCTGGAATTTTCAAGATGGCTGCCTACAGCTTAAATTGGTTATATCTTTAAATTGGTTACTATTCAACCTAGAAAGGTGGTTTTGGTGTTGAACACAATAAATGCCACATTTATTGGGGTCTTTATTCATCATCATCCTCAGACTCCTCTGGAGAAACTTGTTAAGTGGATGTCACCTTCCTGAAGTTGACAGGGTCCACAGACAGTAGTACAAGGTAGTCCATATTTTCGGCAAGAGCAGCGGAATGTCTGGCCGGCAGTGGAACAGTTACAATGATGTAAGTTACAATGATGTAAGACATGCAAAATGTCTTTGCATGTCTTTATGTATGTATTTGTATTTTGTTGTTTTCTTGTGTCATGTCAAATGTGTGTACTGTTATATGTTGCATACATGGCTGTTTCTGGGTCGCAAGACAAATTTCAGTGCAAACTGACAATAAAGTATTATCGTATATCGTATCGTATCGTATAATGACCTTCAAGAGACTGTCTGGATTAACATTCATTTTTTACATGAGTGGGACAAATCTATTGTCCTGCAGGTTACACCCCCAGTTCAGAACATCCATACCATATTCTGTTCCCATCCAGACCATGATCTGGTAGTATGCTCTATGACAGTGACATTTGGTAGCAGATTCAGTTGGTGGCAGACGTTCAGGCGTTACAGCTGATGAAGCTGAAACAACCTTCTTGCTGAAAGTGTTAAATCGCATTGTTGCAAGTGAATCTGTGCACTTTCCACCAAAGAGGACAGCCATTACTTGGCACCCAAAGGTAATCGATCACCCCTGTTGTCTGGTTTGAGACAGTGAATGCATTGGCACAAGACCGAAGCAGAATCTCCTTTTAACAAGCTTCTGAAAAGCAGTCTTTCTGCCAACCCCGAAGATCTGAGAAGTAATGTCACAGCCAGTCACAGCATGGATGAACATCAACTGAGAACACATATCATATACGAGTACTTCTTTTAAATGGTTTATGTCATACACTTTTAAACTGCCATCAGCTTTCGACTTGTCTGATCTGAAATAGAGGCCTTTACTATCTCCCTGTGCATAGTAAAGGAGTAAGATAAGGAGATCAGTATCTTCTCCAATCAGTTGGTGTGAAGAAGAGATGCATCCACAGATCCACTGCAGCCTTTACTATGTCTACATCAGCATCTCCAGGTGCATTGACCACAGTGCAATCCCTTTCTTTCGGTTCATCACTTATCATTCGGATCAGTCTCTGTTTATTCATATCTCTTGACAGGAACTCCTTCTTATGTATCATTTATAGTCTGACGTAAGGAGACGTAAGGAGCGCTGAAGGTCAAAAAGTTGTTTGTTTTGTGGACCTCCGCTCCCTTCGGCCCCAGAATTTCTGTCCGTTCGATTGACAACAACCGTCAATTAGACGTGTACTGTACGTTGCCTGTAGTACCCTTGGCGCCCTTTGGCAGTATAAGGAAAAAAAAATTCCTCTGCCCCTCCTTCTCCAAAAAAAAAACCCACGTTGGTGGAAGTATTTGAGTAAATGTACTTAATTACTTAGACCACTACCAGACCCGTCGATCCACGGGTCCCAGCCATTCCTTAAACACACACATAAATAATATAGTACAGTGCATTAGGGGGCGAAACTCACGTTTTGTAGACAACCATTGTTTTTGTCTAGTTTGTGGACTCAGTATAGTGACTTTTATAGCGTTTTTTGGCTAGATGCTACAATGCTAGATTCATGTTAGCGCAGCTGCCAGGTTTTGTGAGATAAATAAGCAACCAGGTCTATGAAAACAAGCCCAAAGGAATCGACCGGGCCACATGAGCGCAATTTGAAAATAGCAGATCTACAATATATATTTGACATTGGTTCGGTCTGCGAGGGAACATTGGAACGGCACCAGGGTGAGGTCTCCAGCCGGTATGGAAACCGGAATAGTAGGCTCGAGCCACCGTTTGACAGCGGAGTGGCGGACGGCCTGCTTAGGGAGTAAGCCTGGGACTGAAGTTATGGCACTTCGAAGGTATGAGAGAACTTTTTTTCATCACTCGTGTATGGAACAAAAAAGTGACACTTTAAAATGACAGAGACATTCGAAAGACACTTATTCTCAATGGATGAGGATACAGACTATAAACTGCACGATTTTGAATCTAATGTTGATCCAGAAAGTAATGTGTTTAATTCCATCAATGTCACTTGTGATTATTATACCGAGGAACAAGTTCGGGACAATGTTGATTTAGTTAACACATTTTCGTTTATACATTTCAACTGCAGAAGCCTTTATAAAAGTTTTACACTGATTAATGACTATCTGAACACTCTTAAAGGAAAGTTTAAGCTGATAGCCTTATCAGAGACATGGATAAATGAGGAAAGAGGCAGTGATTTCCATATTGATGGGTATGAATTATGTCACATAAATAGATCAAATAAGAAAGCAGGAGGTGTGGCACTTTTCGTGGATTGTGATTTGAAATGTAAATCAGTTGATTATATGACGGTGGCAATTGAGGATTTAATGGAGTGTGTAACGGTGGAAATTGAAATGGAAAGAAGGAGAAATATAATTGTTACTTTTATATATAGGAAACCTGGGTCAATGATAGAAACATTTACAGACACATTAGAAGATATATTGAGTAAGGTAAACGAAAATAAAACTTTTTTCCTCTGTGGTGATTGCAATATAGACCTTTTAAAAATATCTAATCATAAGGCATCATCAGAATTTTTGGAGTTAATATATGGAAGAGGGTTATACCCGTTGATCACTAAGCCCAGTAGAATTACTGAAACCTCTGCTACATTAATTGATCATATCTTTACTAACAGCTTAGAAAATAACATAATAAGTGGACTAGTGATAAATGATATAAGTGACCATTTACCTGTTTTTGTGACTTTTAATTGTCAAATGAAGATAAAGAAGGAGGAAAATGTGGATAGATACAGTACATCAGAATAAGAAAGGATGATGAAGTAAACAGGTTCAGGGATGATCTATTGAATGAAGAATGGAAGGGGGTCTATGTGAATGAGGTAAATGCTGCATATCAGGCTTTTTTAAACATCTATTTGGCCTTGTATGAAAAACACTGCATGTCCACTGGTATTACAGCATCAGAAAAGAAATATCAACAGAAAACCATGGATAAAAAAGGGTCTAGAGAATGCATGTAAGAAGAAAAACAAACTGTACAGAGATTTTATAAAAGGCAGAACAAAGATTGCTGAAACTAAATATAAAGTCTACAAGAATAAGTTAGTATTAATTATGAGACGGGCCAAGAAAGAATATTATAATAAATTATTGGACGAAAATAAAAATAACATAAAAGGAACCTGGAACATTTTAAATAAAGTAATGGGTAACAAATCTGCATCCACAAACCTGCCTAGCCATTTCATTAATAATAATAAAACTGTAAAAGACATGAATGAGGTGGCAAACGAATTCAATTCTTTTTTTGTAAATATTGGACCAAAACTGGCAGATTTAATTAAAAGACACAATGAACCAATACAGGGTGGATGGAGAGGAGATAGTAAAGTGCTGCAGTCTATGTTCTTAGGAAATGTTAGTGAAAAAGAAATAGTATCCATTGTAACAAAGTCTAAAAATAAGACCTCCACCGATTGTGATGGGTTAGACATGGTTATAGTGAAAAAAACGATTGATTGTATAATCAAACCCCTCTGTCATATATTTAATCTCTCTTTTCATACAGGTATTTTTCCAGATAGAATGAAGGTTGCAAAAGTTATTCCACTTTTTAAAACAGGAGATAAACATAGCTTCAATAACTACAGACCGGTGTCATTGCTTTCACAATTCTCCAAAGTGCTGGAAAAGCTCTTTGCACAAAAATGTGATAGCTTTATTGAAAAACATCAATTGTTGAGTGAGAACCAATATGGCTTTCGACAAAATAGGTCTACATCAACAGCTCTAATGAACATTATAGAAGAAATAGCAACATCCACACACAAAAATAAATATACAATAGGGGTATTTATAGATTTAAAAAAGGCTTTTGATACTCTGAATCACTCTATTTTGATTTCTAAGCTATATACATATGGTGTGAGAGGAATGGTGCTGGACTGGATGAGAAGTTATTTAGAAACAAGAAATGACTAAAGTCATAATATAGCCGCTAGCGGCAGGCTTTTTTTGCCCCAATCTGCCGTTGAGAAAAAATATATGTCCTTTTGAATATGATTTGACATTCATATTATTAGCAGCTGTATTGTGTGTGTGCCCCCCCCCCCCAACTACTCAAGTTAAAGTATCAATACTGCAATGTAGAAGAACTCTGCCAAAAAATGCCATACCTCAATATGACATTTTGCGGCTATATTATGACTGTGTCATGTCTTGTTTTTTTTATAGTGCTGTAACATGTTAAGGCCTAATCACTGTCATTCAAGCATAAATGTCTTAACATTAAAATAAAAATAAGTAACTGGTATAGGACTAGCCTACCTATTGTGGTACAAAACAAGTCCTTCTGCAGTGAATTACAACATTAGGATTGTGCAGAATTCAAGAAGCTTTATTTGTTACTGACTCATAAAGATACAAGCAGCGAAATGTTGTTGGAACTTGTACCACAGATGGTTCTACATATAATTGATATAATGAAGAGAAGAAAATATTAAGCAAGAAAATAAAATAGACAATAATAACTAAATAAAAATAGCCTACAGATATATACAGTTTTAGGAATACTCTGGGACTTGTCTTAGACAGGCATGTCATCAGTGGTGTAAAGTAACTACATGTACTCAAGTACTGTATTTAGGTACAATTTTGAGGTATTTTTCACTTTACTGTTGTATTTCCAGTTTTCAGTACTTGTACTTCTACTCCACTACATCTCAGAGGCAGATATTGTACTTTTACTCCACTACAATTATTTGAAAACTTGAGTTACTAGTTACTTTGCAGATATAAATTATTACATTATAAAACATACATTAACCACTTTAGCCCTATTTTATACCAAGGCTATTTGAAAATAGCTGATCTACAAGCTCACAACGTGTCGCATCACTTCAAATGTATCTTCCAACGTTGGTTGTTGGGGGCCAGCGTGTGATCGCCTTTTCTTTTCTGTAGCTTTATGGTGTTTTATAAGATGATTAATTAGGTTGGTCGTGTTGTACCGTGTATTGACGTTGCCACCGCGTGGGACGTCTTTTAGACACGACTTGCACTGGGCTGTTGGGTCCTTTTAACACGAAATACTCCCATACGGCTGACATCGCTGCTTTCTGCTGGTACTGTAGCTCTGCTTTGTGTCGGAGACACGGAGCCTCCAGCCGTGATAATAACAAACACTGGTGCGATCACATGGCCCGGCCACATGTTGGAGCCAGTGTTGCCATATTTTGTGAGAGAAATAAGCGACCAGGTCTAGGAAAAACAAGCCAAAAAGAAGCAACTAGGCCACGGGCCCACGGCACATGAGCACTGTAAACCTATTTGCAATTATGCATGGCTATTTTCAAAAACTCTTGCAATAAAATTTGGAATGTTTGGAATATTTTTTTGAAACATTCTAACTACACAAATGCTCCCCTGGGCACAAAACATTTATAAACATATTTGAGAACCACTGGTTTAAATAATAATTGGAAGCAAGCCAAAATAAGCAAGTACACAATAGAAATAAGCCCCAAAAACCGCAACGCGCAACTACCGATTTTTACAAGCAACTTTACAGAAAAAGAAGCCCAAAGGCGCTTATAATAAGACAACATGGCAACACTGAACACTGGAACACTGGAGCCAACGTGCTGGGAGTGGGAAGGATCAAAGTGCTGGAGCGGATTACTGGAATGGAGTGCTTTAATCGGAGCGTTTTATCGGTCATTTTGCTGGAATCCGATCCGATCCGATCCACATTTTTTCATTGATAAATCGGATCGCGGCATCTCTAGTGTGTGTGTGTGTGTGTGTGTGTGTGTGTGTGTGTGTGTGTGTGTGTGTGTGTGTGTGTGTGTGTGTGTGTGTGTGTGTGTGTGTGTGTGTGTGTGTGTGTGTGTGTGTGTGTGTGTGTGTGTGTGTGGGGGGGGGGCTCTCTCCCTCTCTCTGACTCTGCTGCTAATCTCTCGCTCCTGCAAAGGAGGAGAGGCGGGTGCTTTAAAGGAAACTTACTCCCCATTGGCTTAAAGGGGGGGAAGTGTGAAGGACAGCCAGGACAGCCAATGAGACTTAGGTGTCGACCCCTGAGTGCTTAGGTGTCGAAAGTCTACTCAGAGTGTCTGTAGAGACGCGCTAGCGCTAGCGTCTAAAAAGACAACAGTATGTGCAGTATGCTGGTAAAACATCTGAGTATATGAATATTGAATGTGGGGTTCCACAAGGTTCCGTCTTAGGACCAAAACTTTTTAATTTGTACATTAATGACATTTGTGACGTGTCAAAACTGTTACAATTTGTTTTGTTCGCAGATGACACAAATTTCCATTGCTCTGGATATAATTTAAAAGAATTAGCGGAAAGCATTGTACATGAAATGACAAAACTGAAAAAATGGTGATTTTTGGTAATCGGGAAAAGGATGACGAGGTGTTATTATCTATAGATGGAGTGGCAATTGAAAGAGTATCAGAATTTAGATTTTTGGGAGTAATAATGGATGACAAATTAACATGGAAACCCCATATAGCACATGTTAAAAAAAAGATTTAGAAGAGCAATTTTGTTTTAAATAAAGTAAGACATGTGTTAGATTATGTGTCAATGCGATTACTATACTGCTCACTTATTTCACCATACCTCAGTTATTGTGCTGAGGTATGGGGGAATACGTATGTGACTACCATAAAACCATTATACATACTACAGAAGAGAGCGGTAAAAATCATGCATAATGTCAATTATAGAGAACACACAAACAGACTATTTATACATTCTAGAGTTTTGAAACTTGAAGAGTTAGTGAAGCTACAGACATTATTAATCATGTATAGGGCAAAAAACAAAACTCTGCCAGTTAATGTACAAAAGCTGTTTGTATGTAGTTCAGAAAGTGGGGACAGTGGGAGAAAATATGATTTTAAGCATCAGTTTGCGCGAACCACTCAAAGGCAAATGTGTCCTTCAGTTGTAGGAATCAGAATGTGGAATTCGCTCCACACTGACTTAAAATGTTGTTCAAATATTTATCAATTTAAAAAATTGTATAAAAAAATAATAATTAGACAATATGAATAGGAAAGGATTTGACTTATCCTATCCTATCTTTGTTGTTGTGTTTTGTTTACTATATATGTTATTCATTTGGTTGCTTGTTTTGCTGCTCGTTTTGCTTGTTTTTTTTGTTTACATAGCAACACTTTCCCCTACCCAAATAGTCTCGCAGCTGCCATCTAGTGGATTAATAGGTGTATGATGCTTCGACGTTGCCTCGACGTTGAAGGACGTATATGCGATAAAGAACGTGCGACATCCCTCACCCCCCTCACGCACGTGAAACCCACGTACGTACGGTATGATCAAGCCCTTCCTGAGAACTCTGTCTCAGCAGTGAAGTTGACAATGGGATGAATATTGTTTCCTCTTCCCTGCTTTGTGTTTTCTTAATGGATGGCATCCTCATAGCCATCAAACACAATGGTCGTAGCTGAGCCATAATGCTGGATGGTGAAGTCTGCATATATTGCATAATGCAATTTTACCATAGCTTTCTCCGTGCTTCCATGGTATTCGGTGAAGCAGTGAACCTCCATCAAGAATGTAATGCTCTGTTTCTGGTACAGGATCGAAGGAGCTCACAGGCTGGAGGAGGACAGGACTGCCAGAAGACAGCAACAGAGACACAGGAGGAACACACCCGTGACTGCTTTGTACCACTACCACCACTACAACCTACTGTACACATGCCCTACCTGCAATAGAACATTTGGTTCCAGGATATAGGACTCTTTAGCAACCTACAAACCCACTGTTAAAGGAGAATTTTGGACTAAGCTTTTCTGACCTTTTCTATGATGTTATGATATCTTAGGATGAATGGTACAGAAGAAACATTTCATAACTCCACCCCGGGTCCGCCACAGCTTAAAACGTGCGCGGATAGGCCTTGCGTTAGATCGCATACTTTAATAGCCTTTTTTTTTCTTTTTTTTTAGATCTGACGTTCATAGTGACAGAACACTATGCAACCAAAAAAAAAACGTAAGTCTTGCTAGACGAGATTGAAATCGCGAGATTTCAAGGCCTATCCGCGCACGTTTTAAGCTGTGGCGGACCCGGAGTGGAGTTATGACATTTTTCTACTGTACCATTCATCCTAAGATATCATGACATCATGGAAAAGGTAAGAAAAGCTTAGTCCAAAATTCTCCTTTAAGGACATACAGTAAGTGGACGGGATTCAATGAGCAAGACAACCATAAGCAAGTGTGTGTGTGTGTGTGTGTGTGTGTGTGTGTGTGTGTGTGTGTGTGTGTGTGTGTGTGTGTGTGTGTGTGTGTGTGTGTGTGTGTGTGTGTGTGTGTGTGTGTGTGTGTGTGTGCAGGGGCGGACTGGCCATTTGGCGTACCGGGCAAATGCCGGTCTGGACCAAAATGCCAGGGCTGAATTTTGGTCCCAGTCCGGCCCTGTGTGTGTGTGTGTGTGTGTGTGTGTGTGTGTGTGTGTGTGTGTGTGTGTGTGTGTGTGTGTGTGTGTGTGTGTGTGTGTGTGTGTGTGTGTTAGGGCATTAACAGAATAATCAAATATTCGAATATTCGACTATCAAACCGACTATTCGACTATCAAACCACTATTCGATTATTCGATAAAAAAATAAAAATAAAAAAAAGTTTTTTTTTTTTTTTTTTTTTTAGATTTTTTTTTTTTTTGTGGCTTTTCTGCAGCAGACACGCAGCTGTGAGCTCTGGTGTGACGTCAACTCGCATTCCTTGAGTCCAGTCATCAATGTCATTGAAAAAAAAAAAAAAAAAAAAACTTTTTTTTTTTTT
>NC_139945.1:54877266-54889766 GCF_963454915.1 Gymnoscopelus microlampas
TCTGTTTAATCAAGACCTGGGGGGACGGGGTGACTCCTAATGAACACTATTTATTTATATATATAATAAAGAAATACATCACATGGATGCAACTGGGACGCATCATCAGTGTTGTAGCCTGGGGTCATAGGGTGTTTCGGGTCTCGCAACATACAACATACACCCTCGCCCAGGTGACCCAGCCAGGGTTGATCAAGCCCCGACTTACGTCCCAGTAGCACCCACGGTCAGTCCTATAGGGAAAGACAGGGCCACTCAGTCCGCTTCTCCGGAAGTACTCTGCCGGGACTCGGGGAGGCTCTGGCACGTGGAGGGACTAGGCACTGTGAGTTGTCTCCTGGCCGGGCTCCTCCTTCGTCTCACCAGGTCCAGGACCTGAGCGCTGCGCCAGATCAGATGCACCGCCCCGATCCAAACATTTCCTTCTGGCGTGATGGTTCCTTGGGCCGATACCACTAGATTGGGCCGTCTAATAGTATTAGCTCCCCTTGCGGTACGCTGGAATGGAATGGCCCTCCTAAAGGCCTCACCGCGGGTTTGTTGGGCTTCTTCCTCACGGAAGACACAGCATGGGGCGCTAACCCATACTGCTCCCGGGAAACACTTATTTTGAAAAAAAAATATCACTTACCCTACCTTTAAATGAGCTCGGTCATGAGGTACCAGGGAGCGCTGTGATTGGTTACTTATCTCAGCACACAGAGGTGAAACTGGGACAGCACCAATGAGAGATGGAGATGAGCACCAGAGTGCATGACCTCTTTAAAATGTTGGAAATGAGCCTGAGGATTGAGGTGATTTCGTTGTTGATCTGGAGTGATTGTAATGCAGGAACAGCTGGTAACAACACTACACCCACTGCTTTGGAAATCGTGTCACCGCTCCAATATGAATGACCAGCCTAAAGACCTTGGATTGGTTCTGCAATGTGGCGTTTTTTTTTTTTTACTCTCTAATTGTTTTAACAACAGAAGCTGGGAGATTGTCCTATTTCATTTTTTAGAGACTGACTTGTGAGTCTAAAGTAGGCCATACACAGTTGGACTGGGTCCTCTTCACCCCATGGGGGTTAGAGGACCTCACTGACACCTCTTCAGACTTACACACCTTAGCCTGTAACACTTGCCGTAGCACTTGCCCTAGCCTTGACAACCTTGCAGGCTTTATGTAGGCTAAAATGTAATTTAGCTGTTATGTAGACAGATGCCTGGTCATTTGTTGACCTGGCATCTTACCGTGTGTACAGATTATAGATTTTTTGATATCATAGATATATATTACTGTTTAGTTCTTGGTTTACTAGATTACTATTTCTATGCATTTGATGTATTACCTCGTGTTGTCCTTGCTGACAGTAAATCGCCTAAATTGTAAATTGACACAAGTCGAACATGCAGGTGAGGAGAGGTGACTGCAGTGATCATCTGTCCTGATGCCCGCTTGGGCCATGGGTCATTTTGGCCCCCTGCCGTGTATTAGCTCAGTGATATCCCCATTCCCCAGGCCAGGCCCACCGCCAGACTCATGGGCTACCCTGCAGGACTTGAGCCCAGGGCCTCCCCTGCTAAAAGGGGCCATGACATTAATACGATTTATTCTGTAATTATGCTAAAATTGTACCAAAAAGCATGGCCTACCGCATGATCCGAAATCCGATGAACGAATGTGTATCAGAGCATGTGAGCAGAAAAGTGAGAGGCTTCCCTACTGATCAGCTCGTGACACTCACCACCGCTTAAAAGAAAAAGAAAAAACAATACACTAAGTCAGCACCATGGACAGCAACTCTCTCTCTCCCTCTCTCTCTCTCTCTCTCCCTCTCTAGTCTCTCCCTCTCTCTCTCTCTCTCTCTCTCTCTCTCTCTCTCTCTCTCTCTCTCTCTCTCTCTCTCTCTCTCTCTCTCTCTGTCTAACTCCATCTTTCTCTTTCTTTCTGTCTACATACACATATGGACATTATTTTCTCCATATCTCTATATAGAGTATCCAGCTATTCCGTCGAGTGTATATAAAATACCTAAGTACATTTATTCCATCATATCACTGAACGCTGATCTTAACACTGAAGTCCATCTCACCGTAAAGGTCACATTGTAATTTGAATTGCCAAAGTAGCTGCAGAGATCCAACCGTAGGGTCTGTTTGACAATTAGGATTAGCACACACACTCATTTCAGTCATATGTGGTTTAAAGCTTCTCTTTATACTGTGTGTGTGTGCGTGCGTGCGTGCGTGCGTGCGTGCGTGCGTGCGTGCGTGCGTGCGTGCGTGCGTGTGTGTGTGTTCTCCAGAAATCACATCAGAGAAGAACCGGGACTTCTGGTCAGACTGAATTGAATGCATGCATTTCCGTTTGTGAAATGTAGACTCTTTGATATGTAAATGGTGCGTTTACATAGCTGTATTGTCACGTCACAGGTTTACAGAAGTTAAAAAAGTGGGTGAAATTTGTTTTTGTGCAAGTTCTATCGTTTTAGTTATTTCTGTAGAAAAGAGAAAGGGAAGAAGAAGAAGGGGGGGAGAGGGGGAAGAGAGATCAATCAAAGATACAAACAAATTATCTACAAAAACAAATTTCACCCACTTTTTTACTTCTGTAAACCATATCAAAGAGTCTATATTTCACAAACGTAAATGCATGTATTCAATTCAGTCTGACCAGAAGTAGGGAATAAATTATCTCCCCACTGCCAATAAAACAAAAATGCACAAGAGGGGGATATCAAAAGCCGGGCTGGGCCCCGACGGGCCTGCAGGGCTCTAGGATTACCCCCTCCATCCCTCCCAGCAAATAACCCGCCCACAACCACCACAGTAGAAGCACTGACAAGGACATTATCCTAATTAGGCTTATATTCTATAGTTTCTATAGTTTCTGCTATAGCAGTGTGGATCAAATATCTGTTATTCTCTGATGTGATCTCTGGAGAATACCCTCTGCCTTAACCCATTGAGACCTGAAGCCGATTCTACATGTCTCCTAAATCTCAACAGTATTCTGAAAAACCTATGTTTCTATATCAGTGGTGCTCAATCTTTTTCATGTCAAGGACCCCCAAAATGATATGTATTTGGCCGCGGACCCCCATCAAAATATCTTGTTCCAGGGAACCCCCAGAAGCAAAGATTTGAGTTAAAAATGTTCGCTTTAAAAATATAAATATTCAAAGATTTGCACACATTTTCATGATTTTTCAAAAATAGCAGATCTACAAGCTCGTAGCGCGGCACTCGGTGCCGCGCTATGAGCTTGTATATCTGCTACTTTTGAATAGCCCAAAGTGTAAAATAATGCTTTTTAGCTCAAATCTAAAAATGACACAGTTTAGCCTGTTGCTAATTCCTGGAATTTACCCGTACATAAAACACACAGCAGCCACTCCAGCCACCTGCAGATATGTTCCCCCTTTGAACACAGGGATGTGGTAGCTAACGGGGCAAAAAGACTTTCCCATTCCCATTCCAGAATACTCCCTGACCCACATAGTGAGTCAATATGGCTGCTCTCACCTATATATATATATCTCTCACCTCTTTCCTCGCCTGTGCTGATCTCCCCTTCATATCCTGAACCTGCCACCCATGGTTAAACATCAACTAACTCTGCGGGCGGAAGCAGGAGAGAGCTGAGCTGACTGCTATTTCCCCTTCTCCAATTTAAGGCCCGCTCAGCCAGAACAGTATACAGTTTGACCAATAGCCACAGTACAAAGCACCACTTAACTCTTCGCTTACGTTAGCATAGCCCCTGGCCAGGCTACACGGCTGATCGAATTCCCCAGGGGCCCCTCACTGGTCTGTGAGTGTATAGTTAACCTCTGACTCTTCTTGATATGCAATCCAATAAGTGCGCCTAGAAAAAAGAAAACAGATAAATATGAACCTCATACTGAAATTAATGCTGAAGGACGGAGACAGGCAGACAGACAGACTGGCATCAGAAAACTCAGGTAGTGAATAAATGTGAGACAGATTGAATTGAGAGGAGGGGACCGAGGCGGACTATATATTATAGCCTACCTCTCTCAATCTGTTCTACCCTCCTCTCTCGACCTCTTGACGTTATTGCACCCACTAAGGTGAAGGTGGTCTCCTCTGGTAAGAAATCTCCATGGAGAAATGCCTGGTAAACATAGAAAAGAGAGAGTGTCGAAACGCTGAACGCAGGTGGTGAAAAACAAATCATGTTCATTATGACATAGATAAAGTGAGACTTTAGTGAGATATATAATTTGCAACTGAGAAATGCAAGGCGGTTGAGCCTCCTTCGCTGACATCATTGTCAAAAACAAGAATAATGCACATGCCTTGTTTGCTACTGTCGACCGGCTAACAAATCGTCCCGTGTCAGTAGCATCTGAACATTTATCCACCAGAGCCTGCAATGGGGCAATGAATTTGCCTCCTTCACTGATGCATTCCAGAAAATTAGACAAGCAATCAGTGTATCCAAATCGGGTGCAGGATCTGTGTCCACTTTAAAGGAGCTACACCATGAATTTAAAAAATAATAATAATATTTGATATCATATTGTTTATGTCCCTCAAACGTTTTTCAAAAGGTTTGAGCCTAAATCAAGCCTCAGATATACTCATTCCAACTAACTTCTCTCTGGCTTATAAAGCACTTTCACCTGCAATACCACATTGTCCTGTTTGGCACGGGGCGCTATTGAGCCAGTTTGTATGCATGTCATGTCCTGGTTCTGTGTGGAAAAAGTAAAAAAAAAAAATAAGAAAAAATTTAAAAAAAAATAAAAATGAAAAGATTTTTTTTTTTTTTTTGGGGGATTTTTTTTTTTTGGTTAGAACTGAAAAACGGGAGGAATTGTTCCCAGACGTGACGTAGGGTGGGGGAACAAATCTGACGGACTGTTTTCAGACCAATTTACATAAAAACCACAGATAGCCTATGAAAGCCTGCATGCTCGAAGTTGGGTATTTGTTGGAACAGAAGAGAGGTGGGGGAGACCAAAAACACACAAAAATGAAGAAAAAGTTAAAATTCATGGTGTAGACCCTTTAAAGTAATTCAAGTACCATGTCCCAACTTTACCCAATCAACCATCAAAACTCAGAGGACATTATGCAACGTCTGAAATCTTCCTCCTGCTGCCTTGATAATCTGCTAACAGGCTTTTTCAAAAATGATTCAAAATACATAATTTGCAAAAAATTATCAACACGTCTTCTTTGCTTCCCACAGGCCCTGACAATCTTTAACCATCGGTAGGTAGGATTGGGAATTTCAAAAAATGTTTTGTATTGACGCAAGAACAATGGCTTTTATTTCAGCCTGCTAACTTTCCAGGAAGGGAAAGGCTGTAGTTTCTATTAACATTGGAATCAATTATGTGGTAGTTATGTTTATGAACTGTCTGCAGCCCAACTCTGCGACACAAGGCGAGTAGACGGAAATGGTGGCATCTTAGAGAGGACCAATTATACGAAGATAAGGTTGAAAATGGATAAAGTGCTTGGCTTAAAGGAATTATCAGAAAGATTTGGGGAAACTTGACCATGCATTCATCTTCAGTGGACGTTCTGCTTTAACGGTGTCTATACAGGTCTCCCTAAAAAAAATCTAGCAGACACCTGCAGTTGATCCAGAACGCTGCTGCTCGTATATCTCCACTTCTTAGATCTTTGGCTCCCTGTCTGTCAAATCATTTATTTCAAAATACTACTGTTGGTAGACCTGTCGGAAAATGCAGGTCTGCTACAACTCTCAAGACTTTTCTGTTTGGCCCTGCCTTTTACTGAGGTTTTGTAATTATATCTTCTGCACTATAATTTCATTGTTCTTTTTTTTAATTAATGCTCATATAATAAGGTACAAATAATATTGTACCATTTTGTCTATTCACTCTGTGTCTCAGGGGAGGGCTGTGGACAGTTCCGAAACCCGCCTACCAGTGACATCATCGACGGGGAATCCAAGCTAATAGAAACTGCATGCTTTACATTCCTAGAAAGTTAGCATGATGGAATCCATTGTTCCCGCTTTGTTAAACATCAAAAATGTGAAATCTTGTTTGAAAACTAAAATCTGCCTAACGATGATGTCACTGGTAGGCGGGTTTCTGAAGTGTCCACAGCCCTGGGTGAAGTCGTCCTTTTTTATGCTCTGTGTCTTTAAAGGGATATTTCACTTTCAGAAAAACTTTTGGTGATTTTATCATCTACTCAAGCCTTTGTGAGCCACCCAGACAGTTTTTAAGTTGCTCGATTCAGTATTTAGATATTTGATTTTAATTTTATCAGACACGCCCCCTTCCTATACAAACCCATTGTAACTTCAAACTCAATTTTAACCATGTTAGATTCATCAAAAACACCTGTCCTTGGTTCTGGTGACTCACCCTGCCCTCCTAATGCGTGAGGGGGCCGTGTTTTTCCGAGACTTTTTTTCATTTATTTAATTTTATTTTTTTATTGTATTTTATTTTTTTCATTTTCCCAAAAAAATATTAAAAATAACTGAAAAAAGTAATTGAAAAAACACAGCCCCCTCACGTATTAGGGGGCGGTAGGAGACGGGTGAACCAAGGACGGGTGTTTTTGATGAATCTAACATGTTAAAAATGGAGTTTGAAGTTACAATGGGTTTGTATGGGAAGGGGTCGTGTCTGATAAAATGAATATCTAATATCTAAATATTGAATCAAGCAACTTAAAAACTGTCTGCGGGGCTCACAAAAGCCTGAGTAGACCATACAATCACCAAAAGTTTTTTTGAAAGTGAAATATCCCTTTAATGTGTTTTTTTTGTAAAGCACTGAATTGCATTGTTGTTGGAATGTGCTATACCAGGGGTCTTCAACAGGGGGTACTGGACCCCTAGGGTGTCCTCAGAGTTACTACAGGGGGTCCGCCAAATTTGTGTGGTATAATTTTTTTTTTTTTTCATTATTCACTTGAACCCTAGCATCCCTTTTTTACGAGGGGAACATTAGCCGAAAATAGCAGATCTACGAGGCGTTATGAGCTTGTAAATCGGCTATTTTTGGCAAAAAAGTGTACTGTAGGTGTAAAAGGTGCTTCATCTCTCCCTCAGCTAGGGGGTCCTTGGCCTGAAAAGGTTGAAGACCCCTGTGCTATACAAATAAACTTGCCTTGCCTTGCCTCTCGATCTCCCCTCCCAAGCTGTCATGGTCTCCTTTCCTCTCGATCTGTTCTCCCCTCCTCTCTCGATCTGCTCTCCTCTCACTCCTTTCCCCGCCCCTCCCCTCTCGATCTCCTCTCTGGCTGTGCAGAGTGCCGCGGTGGGTAAACGGTTTATGCCCGCATGCATCCAAACTGACTTCAATCTGAGAGGGAGACGAGCATGCAGGCCTCGGCCCTCAAATCTTATTTGGCTGCAGGACCTCAGAACCAACTCAGTAGATAGGAAATACTAAATCACACCATGGCACACAGAGAGAGAGACAGAGAGAGAGAGAGAGAGAGAGAGAGAGAGAGAGAGAGAGAGAGAGAGAGAGAGAGAGAGAGAGAGAGAGAGAGAGAGAGAGAGAGAGAGAGAGAGAGAGAGAGCGAGCGAGCGAGCATGGGGGGTAGGGGAAGAAGAGTCTTCTTAGAGGGGCAAAGAGAGCCAAATGGTGAGAAATGACAGGAAATTGCTGGAAAATGAAAAAAAAAAAGATGGGGTGGGGGACAGGAACAAAATGGAGAGAAAGCGTGAGAGGGGGGAGATATGGAGGGATGGTGGAATGGTAGTGATAGAAGGAAAGGATCACCAGGGAGTTTGGGGGGGGGGGGGGGGGTCTTAAGACCATGATGGATTGAAAGTGCAAAGAGAGGTTAGGGAGGGATAGAGGCTTGTTCTAAGTAAGGACAGGGGTGGGAATTTAGAGGAGTTTCAGAGAGAGAGAGAGAGAGAGAGAGAGAGAGAGTGAGAGTGTGACTGATTGTGCTGAAGAGACAGTAAAATACAGTGAGCCCAACACGCAGGAGCCTGAAGGATACACCATGCTTAGAAGAGACGAGAGAGAAAGAGAGAGAAGAGGAGGTCCAGAGTTAAAAAGAAAGTACACACATAGAGAGAGGGGGGGGGGGGGGTGTCCAGAGTCCAACCCCCCTCCTCTCTCCCTCCAATTCTATCTCTCTCTCTTACCTTTAGTTTTCCACCTAACCCCACTCTTCCGCTTCTCATCTCTCCTTCACCTTCTCCCTTTCACTCTCGATCCTGATCATTCTCTTTACGGCCGGTATTTTCTTTCCTGAAATAGGAAAAGGAGGCTTCTTTCTACGAGGGAGGTAAGGATGGAGGGAGAGAGAGAGGGAAAGGGAGGGCACGAGGGGGAGGGGACATCTTCTCTTACCGTAGGTCGTGCTGCGTCATTTCATAATGCGACCACAGAGGGCTGTGTGCTGGTAGAGCACTTAGAAAACTCTGCCCACTCTTCTCTTCTCGTATCAGCCCTCCCCACCTGTCACTATAGCCATGACTACAACAGGCAGAGAGACAGTGACACACTACCTGCTGCTTTGGAACGGAACCAGTCCAGCCGTAAAGAGCACATCACAAATTATGGAGAGGTGGTCCTTTGTACCCCTTTCACCTCCATCCCTCTCTCCTCTCCTCTCCTCTCCTCTCCTCTCCTCCATTCCGTCTCACTCCGACTGGGACTGGCCCGATGCCCAACTGGCTGACTGGCCAGACGTCAGTTGGAAGACAAACAGCCTAATTCTGTCTGGAAATGGATAGAGTGGGAGAAAGTGAGGGATGTATGGAAGGAGGGGCTGGGGGGGGGGGGGGGGGGGTGCAGTTTCAGAGGGAGTGGAGTGGGAGAAAGTGAGGGATGTATGGAGAGGGAGAGGAGGGGAGGGGAGGGAAGGAGGGCCAGTTCCACAGGGAGTGGAGTGGAAGTGTGCTGGATGCCATTGATTTGCAATTCCAATGATGCCTGCTTACAGTGAATTACACGCCGTTGCACTCGGGCTTAAGTGTGCATAAATAATCACCCAGCTCCGTCCCATAATGGATGGTACCACCTTAACAAAGTTAGCCAGCGTCCCTGTCGTGGAGAAAACGTAAACATTACAGCCATTATGAAAAGAGCTGGGGAGGACCGGATTGAGTCAGACTATTATGATAGGCTTGATATATTATGTATTTGTAGGTTTGGGGTCCAAACAGCTGTTGATTCAATCTCCACGGGGTTATCCTGTGGAGATTGATTTCTGAGACTCTGTCCTTCCCAGACCATATTATATACAGTATGACAACATTCCCTCAGCCTCTGGATAGACATAACTTTAAAGGACAAAAAGGAACGCCTTGCAGGCTGCATGTTAATGCCAACGAAGCAACAATGAGCACTTTGAGTGCTTGTCATTTTCACACTCCACCCCCACTACCTAAAATAAGCGCTTCTGAGACAAAAGCGCTTTTAACAGCCACAGGAGAGTAACCCACTCAATCTGCCTGGGTTAGAGACAGTCAGCCAGAAATGTAGCCAGCAGTGCTAGTGTGGAATGTAATCTTCCCTATTCAGAGCAGTGTAGTGCACTGCACATCAACTAGCGTGTTGTTAACGGGCCCCTATGGAGAGGGAGCCAGCCAGGGATTAGCACGTGGAGACTCACTGAACACAATGAGAACACAGAGAGCAGATAGGCGCCAAACACAACAGATAGATGCCAAACACGCTCTCTACATGTGTACACAGCACGCCTGGACAAAACCAGGACAGAGAGACCAAATGAAGAATGGGATGAAGAATGGCGTGAAGAGAATGAGTGAGGGAACAACATGGCACGAACAGGGAGGAGGAGAGAGGAGGAATACGACGAGGAGGGAAGCATGTTGTTATGTTGGCAACAGTCAGTGGTGGAAAAAGTACTCAAATGTTTTACTTAAGTAAAAGTACCAATACTGCAAAATAAAAATACTATGTTACAAGTTAAAGTCCAGAATTCAAAATTGACTTGAGTAAAAGTACAACAGTATTGGCATCAAAATGTACTTAAAGTACCAAAAGTAAAAGTACTAAAATGTTTGAAAATAGCAGATCTACAAGCTCACAACGCGTCGCTTCGCGACGCATTGTGAGCTTGTAGATCGGCTATTTTCAAATAGCCTATGTATAACATAGGGCTAAAGTGGTTAATGTATGTTTCACAAAATCATAATTTATATCTGAAAAGTAACTAGTAACTAAAGTTTTCAAATAATTGTACAGTAGTGGAGTAAAAGTACAATATTTGCCTCTGAGATGTAGTGGAGTAGAAGTAAAAGTATTGGAAATTGGAAATACTCAAGTAAAGTACAAATACCTCAAAATTGTACTTAGGTACAGTACTTAAGTAAATATACTTAGTTACTTTCCACCACTGGCAACAGTTTATTCGTCACAATCGTCAATACAATATATCAACATCTTCATTCACTCCAAGACATGAGGCATGAAAAAGAGGGATGTCGATAGTGATAAAAGAGAGGGGAAGAAGAGAGAGAATGGGTGGAAGCTACAGATGGAAAGAGGAGGGATGGATGGCTGGAAGATGAATGGACGGCACTAAATGGTATCATTAGTCGCCAAATTAACGATGTGTGATGTTTCAGTGTGTGTGTGTGTGTGTGTGTGTGTGTGTGTGTGTGTGTGTGTGTGTGTGTGTGTGTGTGTGTGCGTGTGCGTGTGTGTGTGTGTGTGTGTGTCTGTGTGTGTGTGTGTACACACACAGTGTGTGTGTGTGCGCATGTGTTAACAACATGGCAGCATGTTTGCCAATGATAAACACGGCAATGTCTGAACATGTCAAGGAGCGTAGACTGGCACCAATGAGCCAAGACATGCCACGGGGTACGGAGAGGGATGAGGATCAAACTGGATGGAGCCGTGAGATCATCGACATGTCGACTGACATGAAGTTTAAGAGAGGTTTAAGTGTATTTGACAGGCAGACAAACCAATCTTTACATTCCCATGCTGTTTGGCATACATGTATTGATCCCCAAGGTGAATTTGCGCCTCTGCCAGCAGCAAGGGAAAGGATATCGACAAAGATATAGAAATGCAATAAATGAAAATGGGCAAAAAAAAAAAAAAAAAAAACATTCTTTATGCTAATTTGATTAGTTTTTTTTTAGCTTCTAGGAAGAGAGCAGCAAGCAGTGCTTCTGGTTTGATTGGCATTCAGTTGCTGGAGGAAGATACAGAATGTCAATGTTTTGTTGACGTTCTGGAGACATGGACAATTAGTCCCAAGGTTCCATGGCCTCTAACGCAGGGGTCTTCAACAGGGGGTCAGGGACCCCTAGGGGGTCCTCAGAGTTACTACAGGGGGTCCGCCAAATCTTTGTGCAATATGATAATTTTTTTTACCTTAACCACTTGAACACTAGCATCCCTTTTCTGAGGAGCACTTTAGCCAAAAATAGCAGATCTACAAGCTCGATGCGAGGCGTTGTGAGCTCGTAGATCTGCTATTTTTGGCAAAGAGGTATAGGTGTAGAGGGAAAAAAGAGCAGACCAAGTAAACCAAAACATTTTTTAATCTGAAATGCAATTCTATACAATATAGAGGGGGTCCCTGCTTCATCTCTCTCTCAGCTAGGGGGTCCTTGGCCTGAAAAGGTTGAAGACCCCTGGTCTAATTGCTCACAGGCCCTCATTGAAAACAGGACCGCAAGGACTTCCATGAACGGACCTTTTAAAGGAATTAGGCTATCCTTATTAGCAGCAGCAGTGCTTCTGGTTTGATTGGCATTCAGTTGCTGGAGGAAGATACAGAATGTTTTGTTGACGTTCTGGAGACATGGACAATTAGGCCCAAGGTTCCATGGCCTCTAACGAGTCCTTCGCCTGCCTGTTTTGTTCACCTGTTTGTTTTTCAAATGCACAAATGTAAAAGTGTCAGTAAAAAAAAATCAGACTGTAGACTAATTGCCCTGAATGTTCCAACCTCGGTAAACATCCGGTTTTTTTTACCGTCGCTCAGGGAAACAGCATGTGTGAGTGAGCAGGTCTTTTAGAAAAACGAGGTTACAGTAAGGTCACAGTTGGTGAGGTAAACAGCCATTGTTTCATTGACTGGGACCAGCATTTACTCAAGTACTGTACTTAAGTACAATTTTGAGGTATTTTGACTTTACTGGGGTATTTCCAATTTTCGATACTTTTACTTCTACTCCATTACATCTCAGAGGCAAATATTGTACTTTTACTCCACTACAATTATTTGAAAACTTTAGTTAGTTACTTTGTAGATTTAGAATAGATTATTATTACAAACCATACATTAATCACTTCAACCCTATATACATTTCGGCCATTTGAAAATAGACGATCTACAAGCTCACAATGCGTCGCAATGCATCATTTTATACAATTGAAAAGTTGTGAAATGGGACATTCTGCATAATTAGTACTTTCTACTTTTGGCACTTTAAGTACATTTTGTGCTTAAAGTAAAACATTTTGTAAATTTTGAATTCTAGAGTTTTACTTGTAACAGAGTATTCCTACATTGCAGTATTGATACTTTTACTTAAGTAAA
>NC_139945.1:54894766-54912266 GCF_963454915.1 Gymnoscopelus microlampas
CACCAGCCAGAACCATCCAACCAGAAACAACCAGAATCAGCCAGCCAGCCAGCCAGCCAGCCAGCCAGCCAGTAGGGGACGCCTGCTTCTCAGAGACACTGATTTATTGGACTATTTCACAGCAGTGTCCCAGTAATGGGGCAGGATAAATGGCTGACCCCTCACTGACTGAGATAACTCCTGGGGAAGAACAGAGCTGGACGGCACTCTCTCTCTCTGTGTGTGTGTGTGTGTGTGTGTGTGTGTGTGTGTGTGTGTGTGTGTGTGTGTGTGTGTGTGTGTGTGTGTGTGTGTGTGTGTGTGTGTGTGTGTGTGTGTTACCCCCTCAGTAATTGCCCAACTCTCCGTTTTCTTTTTTCCTTCTTCCACCATCCAATTATGACCAATGTACTCGTCTGTCTGTCTGTCTGTCTGTCTGTCTGTCTGTCTGTCTGTCTGTCTGTCTCTCTCTCTCTGTCTTCTATATGTAGCCTATTGTTCTCTCCCTCCTGTTGTTTCTTTCTTTTAGAGTCTTCCCTTCGCTTCCACCGTGTCCCACCCATCACTCTGTGGTGTGTGTGTGTGTGTGTGTGTGTGTGTGTGTGCGCGCGCGCGCGCGTGCACACACACGTTCGTGTGTATTAGTGTATACAAGGACCTCCAGCCATCACAATGTCCAACTACTTTCCTTCACCTGTGGTCTTTCAGCATCACACAACCTCCTCACCACCTGGTCCTCACATCTAAAGCCTCATTAATGCTTCAGCAGCAAAGTGTTGCCACTTGACATATGTGTCATTGTCAAGTGTCACATCTGGTTGAGACCAGCACGAAATTCATGATCAGCAGCTAAAAAGAGTCAACGCATTCTTTCCAGTGAAAATAGATTTTCTTTGTTGCCAAAGCATAAATCAGGGGCCACATGAGCGCAGAGGCAACGAGAAAGAGGCACTTTGCATAGAGCGTATATCTCAGCCAGGCCTGATGGCCTACCCAGGGCTGTGTAACGTAGCTTTTCCACTGTCTAGCATCAAGTAGAGGATTGCTATTCGGTAAGCCGGATAATAGCCGCATAATAATGAAAAAGCATTTCCGCACTGGAAAAAGGAAGTGCTCAAAGTCTAGCTCGGTTTGAGATCATTTCACAAAGAAGAATGATGAAAAAGTTGCACGTAAAACTTTGCACCTCCAAGCGATTCATTACACGGGGACGGGGGATGCAAAGAAAAATGTGATGCAACTGCTATATACTTTACTTCTGAGGAAAATGGGCAAGTAAAAGAAGTAGAGGCTATACTTCAGAGATGTTTCCTCAGCCCTGGAAATGAATGAATAGAATGGTGGAATGTTAGCAGTCTCCGTTCGTGATCGCATTGTCCCTTTGCTCAGACTGGCTAACTTATAACCATGCTGTGTACCGATGGGATGTGTGTGACCGTGCCATCGGAGCAGGTGTTCTGGGCAGCGAACCATACAGACAGCAGTGCGCACTAGATTGACACAGAAACACGTTGACATGTTAATGTTCCTTAATAGGCTCTATGCACAGCAGCCATTTTGGAGAAAAATTGGGCCTCTTCTTACTTCCTTCACAGGTGTTACCAATGATACTAATGAAGGCTCTGTTCCATTCTGGTCAAACAGAGTCAGGGTGCTGATGTTGTGCATGTTGGCTCACTAGAAACACTAGTGGGTCTCAAAGTGTGGTCCAGGGACCCTCATGGTTCCTTGAGAGGGTGTAACTCTGAGAGTGTACAAATGGAACCAAATGTACCCTCCCGGGTCCATTTGGTTCCATTTGTACACTCTCAGAGTTATGGGGGTCCTTGAAATTAAAAAGTTTGAGAACCACTGTGCTACACTAAATGGAACAGAGCCTTCATTAGTGTCATTGGTAACACCTGTGAAGGAAGCAAGGAAGGGGGCCAATTTCTGTCCAATATGGCCGCTGTGCATATGCCTATTACAAATAAGACTAACCTACAAGCAGCCAGTAGCATGGGTCGGATCAGGCTGTGTAGGCTGCCTACCGCAATTTGAGCTGATTACAACACAATCATTGTTATTAAAGGAGCATATATTAATGTCTGATATTCTGATAAACATTCATTCTGTGCATTCTTTCTTTTCCGGTTGGGTATGTGGATCATCATAACTGTATTTCAACCTTAAGCTACATCGTAATTAAAAATAATAATAATGTTATTATAATTTCTTTTTTATAAACTGAGTATTGATGTCGGCTAACCGATTGTAAAACTATCTGTTAGTGACATGGTATCCTGGTATCTAGACGTATTATCGACATACTTTCAATTAAGCCAAAGTTTGTCTGGAGTATTATTCTAGACAATTTTGTCTAAAACGGTGGATGTGGGGTAAATTGAGACAATATCCTAATATTAATGACTATTAATGACTATTTTTAGTCATAGAAGTCTGAGCTAATGAATGTATAATATTAGCATCCTGCTTGGTTTGTGACTGACTGAACAACTTGACTATACGTTATAACTGTTGTGGCCTAGTAGTTGAGTGCACATTACTTTGTTTTCTAATAAGCAGTTCTTTGTATTCTGTACTTTAATTCTCTGCATTCACTCTACTTTGTGTTCTGTATGGACAGAAAATGAACACGCATGCACGCACAGAAACACACACACACACACACACACACACACACACACACACACACACACACACACACACACACACACACACACACACACACACACACACACACACACACATACGTGCCCCAATGAATCGCAAGTCCAATCCATCTCCCAATATCACATACATTTTCTCTCCACTATTCATTTTAATGTGCCCACCCCCATTTTCTCATGCACTCTCTCTGTGCACCTCCCCATGTCTGCGTTCCATTCTGCACCCCCCCCCCCCCCCCCCATGTCAATCCCTCTGGCTAGCAGTACACTATATATGTTACATCTGTGGGCACTGCAGGTGTCGTCTGCATGTGTTGGCTGCGTGTGTGTGTGTGTGTGTGTGTGTGTGTGTGTGTGTGTGTGTGTGTGTGTGTGTGTGTGTGTGTTTTACTTGTGAGGGCCAAATGTCCACACAAGTATAGTCGAATGTGAGCAATAGACGTTGTGAGGACCATTTTCTCTCAAGAAAAATGGTTGTTTTGTGGTTGAAAGAACGTGAGATACATTTACATTTAGAAAAAGATTCAGGTTGGGGTTAGGTTTAGGATTAGACATTTAGAAGTTTGGTTTAGGGATTCGAGTTAGAATTATGCTTGATCATACTTAGTTTTGCGCCGGTGTCTCACACCGGAAAATAGCCGATCTACAAGCTCACAACACGTCGCACTGCGACGCATTGTGAGCTTGTATATCTGCTATTTTTCGGCTTTAGGCTTAAAAAACGGTTAAAAAGCCCTAAATGTCACGGTGCGAGGCAGCTGGGAGGTGTAGTACCCAAGCGCAAGATGAGAGGCAGAGTAGCTCAACTTTAAGTGTTTATTGACACCAAACAATGGGAGTAGGCAGTAAACAACGTCCAGGGACAAGCGAGGTCAATACACAGGTAGGCAGTCAGAATAAGGAGGGAGTAGGGCAAGAACTAAACTGGGCAAGCTAAGTGAACTAGAATACAATGAAACAAAGAGGCACAAACTAACAAGAACTCACACGACCATATACAACAAACCAACAGGGAACTGATGCAAACACAGGACTTAAATAGACAGGGGATTAACAGGACGCAGGTGAACACAACAGACAATCAACACAGGATAGGCTAACAGGCAACGAGCACAGGTGACTAAGTTTACAATAATTACAGGGAGGTGAGACAAGACAGGAAACAGTAAACAAGGTATACAGGAAACACTACTACAAAACAAGATTACGGAAAACCAAGGCAAAGGCAAGAGTACAATACAGACAAATGCAGAACATATTAATGAACCTTAATGAGGCCTAAACAGGCCTAAAGAACAGCCCTTAGGAGTCCAACACCATATACGGGCATTTAAGGTCCAAATAATAAGGGCACAGTCCACGGCCCGAGGAGCGGACCGTGACACTAAAATGTTAAACATGGCTTTCATAAAATCACTGCACTAAACTGTTGATGTTCTCACGAGTATAGTAACACAAACCTGTGTGTGTGTGTGTGTGTGTGTGTGTGTGTGTGTGTGTGTGTGTGTGTGTGTGTGTGTGTGTGTGTGTGTGTGTGTGTGTGTGTGTGTGTGAGTGAGTGAGTGAGTGAGTGAGTGAGTGAGTGAGTGAGTGAGTGAGTGAGTGAGTGAGTGAGTGAGTGAGTGAGTGAGTGAGTGAGTGAGTGAGTGAGTGAGTGAGTGAGCGTGCGTGCGTGCGTGCGCGTGCATGCTCTGTGTGCGGGGTAACATTTCATCCCAGCATCATAGGACGCCTCTGCAGCAGACAAGCTATCACCAGAGAGAACATCACCGTGGCAACACAGTCTTATTTGACCACATGGGTGTTTCTGAGAAGAAAAACATTAGCTTCAGAGAAGAAAGGAGGCTTTGGTGGGGATATGGCCTTTGGTGTCTCTTTCTTCTGTGGGAGCGGACGACTTATAAATGATTCGTAATGGGTGGACGGATGAGTTTGCAGTTTGGGGAAGGGACACTACATTCTATGGTTGAATGACTGGTCGTACAGTGGTGGAAAAAGCACTCAAATGTTTTATTTAAGTAAAAGTATCAATACTGCAATTCAGAAGTACTCCGTTACAAGTAAAAGTCCGGAGTTCAAAATGTACTTGAGTAAAAGTACAAAAGTATTGGTATCAAAATGTACTTAAAGTACCAAAAGTAAAGTACTAAAACATTTGAAAATAGCAGATCTACAAGCTCACAACGCGTCGCATCGCGACGCGTTGTGAGCTTGTAGATCGGCTATTTTCAAATAGCCTAGGTATAAAATAGGGCTAAAGTGGTTAATGTATGTTTCATAATATAATAATTTATATCTGAAAAGTAACTAGTAACTAAAGTTTTCAAATAATTGTAGTGGAGTAAAAGTACAATATTTGCCTCTGAAATGTAGTGGAGTAAAAGTATTGGAAATTGGAAATACTCAAGTAAAGTACAAATACCTCAAAATGTTACTTAAGTACAGTACTCAAGTAAATGTACTTAGTTACTTTCCACCACTACGTATACTCCCACAGTTTATGTAATTCATTGATTTTTCTCTGTAGTTACTATTTAATATGAGATACTCTTTTACACCTTAATGTCTAATCTCATGTACCATGTGTTGTGCACCATAATGTATCATGCTGCTATATGGACCTACCAAAGTGTTATCCCTTGCACCTTACAGTATGTCTAATCTCATGTAGCCTACATGCATACTTAGCTCTGGTCCATATAGCGTGAACACTATGGACCAGAGCTAGAACATACTGTACCTGCTGGTTTATGCTGTATATATGTGTACATACTGTATGTCGGCATCTTAGATGTTTGCCTCTCCTTAACATGTTCTTCTTTACGGTTTGTTTTTTTCTCCTTGCTCCCCCCGCCTCTTCTTTTCATTTATCTTTATGAAGACCATGGAGCTTGCACAAATTATTTTTTCATCACCCACCTTTTTAAACCTGTGATGTGACAAAGAAGATTCTGATTCTGATATGAACATGCTTTCAACTTCTGAGGTTCTTTTATGTTTATTCAGCTTTCAGCATGGTCACAGATGTTTAAAAAGACAGGTGCATGCCATTAAAAACACTGTATTATTTTGCTGATTACGATATAAAACTTCAAATCTAAAAAATGACATTGCACATCGAAAAATGTAATAACCTAAAACACAAATCTAAAATCCACTATCATTTTTAAGAGTCTGCACATGCATGAGATTGGTGATTGTATCTCTCAGTTCGGCATGCTAGAGTGTCCAGGTCGTCTCCATTCCTTGTTTGGCGGCCAGAGACCTCCTTCCTGAGGCGGGGTAGACCTGTTTCTGAAGTTGGACTTAAACAGCTTCCTGGCAAAGTCAAGACACAGTTGTGTGCGCCTCTCTGCTAGGGTGCACAATGTGAGGCTGCGGAGAGCCTCTGTGTATCCCGATGATTTTGCAAGCCCATTTCTGAACTCTTACCAGTCTTTTAGTCTGGTCGACAGTCAAGGAACTGTGCCAGACTGGGACTGCATACTCCAGCACCGGGCGCACATACACATGTAGCCTGTGTGGATCGGAACCAACTCAGGGTCTTGGACCCCAAATTCCTTCAGGCTACATAGGACAAAAAGCTTTCTATTGGCTGAGGTCAACATAATTACAGTCCACCTGGCTGTCCCATTTCAAGTCAGCTTGAATGGTAAATTAATGAAAATGGCAATGCCAACCACAAAGACACAATGCCAGCAGTATTTGACCCAACTGATTCCGAAAACAGAAATGAAAGGAGGCGGACTGCTGTCTGCGATACAGATATTAACAAAAACAGTCCGCCTCTTTTAATTTCTGTTTTCGCAATCAGTAGGGTGAAATAGTACTGGCATGGTGTCTTTGGGGCTGTTTGGAGTTGGCATAGCCGTTTTCACTGATTCACCACTCACCTGATTTGAGAAAAGGGGGGGCGGACAGTTTCCTGGAAAGCAAATCTGTATTGCCGAAGCGAAAACAGTCCGCCTCCTTTCATTTCTGTTTTTGGAATCGGTGGGGTCAAATAGTTGTGGCATCGTGTCTTTGGGGCTGTCTGGAGTTGGCGTAGCCGTTTTCATTAATTTAACACTCACCTGGTCTGTGAAAAAAGGGGGCGGACACTTCCTGGAAAGCGAATCTGTATTGCTGAAAACAGTCTGCGTCCTTTCATTTCTGTTTTCGGAAACAGTAGGGTCAAACAGTGCTGACATCGTGTCTTTGGGGCTGTTAATGATGCGGTGAGAGTATACCGTGGACCATGCCTACTTTCAAGGTTCACGGTTGTGCTTTATTGTTACATCTTGTGTACAGGTACATACTGTAAGGGTAAAACGTCTTTTTGTTCAGCTTCCTTTCAGCAATGTATGTACTGTTGTGTATGCATGGCATGCCAGTATTATTACGCCAGTAGCATTCCAATATTAGTACATAATATTATATATGCTCTGGTAAGAAAACAAAACAAATGTAGACCTTTATTCATAAAAGTTTGCCCAGCTGATGGCTGGTCAGATGGTCATGATGAGTGCTCAAGGGGGGGGGGCTGTTCGGGGTCAGTATCCTGCTCAGGGAAACTTCAAGATGAATCGACAAACCAGACAGTTCTGCTTACCAGTTGTGTAAAGTAACTAAGTACATTTACTTAAGTACAATTTTGAGGTACTTTTACTTTACTTTAGTTACTAGTTACTTTGCAGATATAAATGATTACATTATAAAACATACATTAACCACTTTAGCCCTATTTTATACCGAGGCTATTTGAAAATAGCCGATCTACAAGCTCACAATGCGACGCGTTGTGAGCTTGTAGATCTGCTATTTTCAAACTTTTTAGTACTTTTACTTTTGGTACTTTAAGTACATTTTGATACCGATACTTTTGTACTTTTACTAAAGTAAATTTTGAATTCCGGACTTTTACTTGTAATGGAGTACTTCTACATAGCAGTATTGATACTTTTACTTAGGTAAAACATTTGAGTACTTTTTCCACCACTGCTGCTTACCAGACTGCCTCTCTACCCGCTAAGAATTCTCTTCACTCTACCACGTACATCCTGGTTGTTGAGGCGCATTCATATCGGGTGAAACATGACAGGTATGTCATTTTGAGCAATGTCATTCAATGTTAACACTGATGTGATGGAAGGTACATGGTCTTATAGGCCCTATATGCACAGTAGCCATATTGTAAGACATTCACAGGTGTTATCAATGATACTAATGAAGGCTCTGTTCCATTCTGGTCAGACGGAGTCAGGGTGCTGATATTGTGCATGTTGGCTCACTGGAAACACTCCCAAATGGCCCTTTACGGGTGTGTAACTCTGAGAGTGTACAAATGGAACCAAATGGACCCTTACGGGTCCATTTGGTTCCATTTGTACACTCTCAGAGTTATGGGGGTCGTGGAAATCTGAAATTCAAAAATCGGAGAACTACTGTGCTAGACTAAATGGAACAGAGCCTTCATTATCACTGGTAACACCTGTGAAGGAAGTGATACTATGGCTGCTGTGCATAGAGCCTATTGCAGCAGAAGTGAAGTCTGTTTCTACTTGCCTGTTTGAGAAGCTTGCAGCGTACCGAGATTGACTGAAAATACACAGAGAAGGCGTCCTCCTACGCCCATTTTATACCCTACACCAGGTGGTGAGACGAATGAAAAACTGAACAAAAATACATGTATATCCCTCCATCAATCCATCCCTCTAGCTAGCCATCTCCATCTATGCACAGAACAAATGTCACCATGCACTATTTTACAGCAGTAAACCTGTGATCTGACAATACAGATGATTCTGATTCTATCAACCTCTATCCCTCCTCCATCCTTCTATCCACCTCCCTCTATCAACCTCTATCCCTCCATCTTTCTATCCCTCTAGCTCTATCCCTCTATCCATGTCTCCCTCTGTATCAACCTCCACCCCCTCCAACCATCTATAACCTCTACCCCTTTATCCTGCTATCCCTCTTTCCCGACATCCATCTATCCCGGCCTCTATCCCGCTGTCTGCTTTCTCCGCTCTCTCTGTTTTCCGTTGGAACCCAGCCCCCCCCCCCCCCACTCCCGGGTGAACGACCATGTTGTCCGTCATGCATGGGTTGGGGGGGCTACCACTGCTACCGTTCACACACGGGAGCGTCAGCGCAGAAAGACCCAGACATACAGACCACAGACAAGTATGGTATACTCTACTGTATAGGTAAAGTGAACTATACAAAACACACACAACCATGTACAGCAATAGCGTGCATGCACCCGCACAAGCACATACATGGAATGAAATAGCTTACATCTGAGTTTAAATATTGTGCAGTCTGTGGTTGTGGTTGTGGTGTCTTTTTGTGCGTGCACGAGCGTGTGTGTGTGTGTGTGTGTGTGTGTGTGTGTGTGTGTGTGTGTGTGTGTGTGTGTGTGTGTGTGTGTGTGTGTGTGCGTGCGCGCGCATGCACGCAACTGCGCATTAAGTAGATGGCTTTTCCAGATGCATTGTGCATGGTTTCCTATAGAGACTTAATGAGAGACAGCCACACAGGAAACCGGTATTGGGTTCAAAACCACACGCAGACGCAGACGCACACACACACACACACACACACACACACACACACACACACACACACACACACACACACACACACACACACACACACAGCAAGTGGAGTCAGTCCATATAAACACTGCCTGTGGTTCTACATAAATAGAGAGAAATGAGACTGACTGATAGGCTGACCCTTACATGATCGTATTACACACACACACACACACACACACACACACACACACACACACACACACACACACACACACACACACACACACACACACACACAGCACAGAATTCTACTTGGCCTGCCGTTTGATCTCAGCAGGAAAGGTGCTTTCACAAAAAACAGCCATAATAATCACCATATGTCTCTTGGATGCCAAACAAATACACCACCAAGCTGCCAGGGTAAAGCAGATAAGCTCATTCACTCTCAAATGTCCTCTTCTTCTATATGTGGCCACGGATATCGCTGCTCGCTGGGCAAAGTGTTCTTAAACGCTTTAAACCCAGGACTCAAATGTGAAATTTATTCTGGCACTGAGGGTTCAGGCTCATCAAAACACATTAGGACTCATTGGGACCCAGCAGAAGTATGCCTGGAACCAAGTCCAGCCATTCATCAAGCGCCCATCCAGAGAGTGTGAGTGTCTTCTGGTTACTGACCAGCTAGTCATTGTTTTTGCTTCAACCCATTAAGACCTGGAAATGTGTCATTTTTAGACTTGAGCTAAAAAGCATTATTTTACACTTTGGGCTATTCAAAAATAGCAGATATACAAGCTCATAGCGCGGCACCGAGTGCCACGCTACGAGCTTGTAGATCTGCTATTTTTGAAAAATCGTGAAAATGTGTGCAAATCTTTGAATATATATATTTATAAAGCAAACATTTTTAACATGAAAAAGATAGAACACCACTGATATAGAAACATACGTTTTTCAGAATACTGTTGAGATTTAGGAGACATGTAGAATCGGCTTCAGGTCTCAATGGGTTAAAGATGGCAAAACTGCCACTGGAGAGAGAACTGTGACAACATAGAGCTCAAGTTCAGGGTTCGATACTATGCAGTGATGAGAGGACAGTAGTACACACAACAATAGGACGGTCCAGGCTAGAGGACCATGCGATCAAAACGCCATCTGTACCCATCACACGCACAACACGGCTGTATTTCTGTGTGTAAAAGGCTGTGGTATTATTTTTTAGTTATTCATTCATTTTTCTATTAGGCTATGGTCTCAATCCGCCTTTTTTTCTCCATTTTCTGGGACTTAATTTATTTTGATTACTCTGATAGTTTGACGTTTTTTTTGTTTATAAAATACCATCATTTTTGCATTTTGTATTTTTTCCTCAGTGCTAGTAGCTAGTTTGACATCATCGCTGTAATGCTACAGTGTGCTTCATTTACTTGAATTATTTATGTAATTATCAAGCACTACTCAAGTATATACATACAAAGCATATTCAAATGATTTAGCAAGGTCTGCAAGCCATCAAGCAATAGTTGAGTCATTCTGCTGAGTCCTAATTAATGAGGGCATTAAAGAGATTTATTCCTAGGATGTATTAGTGCGCCTATGACTCTGTGAAACTATCAATCACACACACACTTATGACATCACACATGTGACTAAGCAAGTCTCTACAGTAAATATCAGCACCTCTGCTAGACTGAACTGGGTCTTCAGTGTAACAACAAAGTTTGCTTAAGACAACAAACCTGATAACAGAATGCCAAATGTCAAAATTGTGGAAAGGATGTTGATGAAGCTTCATTTCCCTTAAGATGTTTCGCTTTTACACTGGTCTAAAAACGTATTTCTTGCTTTGAGACCAGAGTACAGTCAAACTCTGAATCAAGTGAAGTAAACTGCTAAAAGAAAGAAAACTGACTAACATTAACAGCTCCCAATGTGTTAATTACTTTTGTTTGGTTTAATGTAAAGTGAGTAATGAAGCAGAACTGCTCTCATCTGTTCCCCGTCTCACCTGGTTGGACTCTGCAAAAGTATTTTAGGAAACTCCTCGACATCCATGAACCTATAAGCTATTACTATTTAAGGAATGCCTGCTTTATTTTCACAGTACCGGGTAGAAAGACTGCAGGGAGGATAGGATGACATAGGCTACCCATACACATACACACGCACGCACGCATATACATATAGAATACATTATTACAAGTTTTGTTGAATACCTGATTCTGATTGGGTGATCAGGGCATTCTGTGGCCTGATTGAGAATAGCAGACCCCTGTTGTGCCTCTATTTATGATGCTATGGCGCTATGCAGTTTTAAATCAATACTTGTTTTTAAGTAGTTCAGGCCGGGTGAAAGGGTTCTGTGTTTATTTTCCAATAATGACCACCTCCCCGCTCTTTTGGAAGTGCTATTGTGCTCTTTCTTTTATCACCAAATAAAATCAATCAATCAATCACTCGATCAATCAATCAATAAATCAAAACTGTACATTAAGTCGTACATTGTATAGAGTAAATACATCATCGTCTTCTGTCGTATGTCCTTAGACGATCAGCTCCGTTGCAACAAGCCAGTCCAGTGTATCATTGTCTAGGTCAATTAAGCCACGATCACCATTAGGTGGCCGGTATTTGGGGCAGCTGGTCATCACGTGTTCCACAGTCTGTAGTGGATCCCCACATTGGCAGTGGGCACTGTCTGTGAGACCCCACTACTGCATTGATGCACCGAAACGGAGGGACAGCGAGTGCATTTTCCGGTAGCGGAAGCTGCCGGCGGGGGAGCGGCGGGCTGCCGGCGGGGGAGCGGCGGGCTGCCGGCGGGGGAGCGGCGGGATGCCGGCGGGGGAGCGGCGGGGCGGCAGCAGCATGCGGCGGAGTGGCAGTTTCCTATGCCTAAACCTAACCCTAACCCCTAACCCTAACCTCAGTGAAACTATACCTAAACCTAACCCTAACTCTAAACCTAAACCTAAACCCATTTTTATTACAGCGTTATGTGATGGGGTGAGGGGAGGGGTTTGTGGGACATTTTACTCACTTTGACGAGCTGATTGGCTGGACAAACCGGGACTAGAGTCACACACAGCATAGCCACAATTCCTCACACAGAAAAAACAAACAAAAACAAAAATGGGTCCGCTCTTCTCTCTTTCTCCTGGTCTCTCCCATCTCTTTTCCCCTTTTTCCCCCTCCTTCTGTTAAGGCTCTGGTACTTATAGAAAAGCTTTTATTTGTTTTTAACAGGCGCTGGCCTGTTAAAAACAAATAAAAGCTTTTCTATAAGGTATTGGATTCGTTTAAGACTGAGCAGGAGGCATAGCTTAAAATAACACATTATCCTTCCAACAACCTTCACTCAATTAAATTCCTTGGTAAAAAAAAAAAAGAAAAATGATGCTAATGGGGCCTAAAGAGCTGTCTCTCTCACTCTGGCAGAGACACAGAGAGACACGCACGCACGCACGCACGCGCACGCACACACACACACACACACACACACACACACACACACACACACACACGCACACAGAGAGACACAGTCTGTGTGAACACTCTGACTGTCTTCCATACATTTTCTGGTGATCATCCTAAGCAGCCAACTACTGCAAAACTGGGAAGGGATTGAGCACGAACGTTCGCATGCACTCACGCATTCGTAGTCGATGGCAGGAGGGAGACAGGCAGATGCAGAGGTGTGTATGGGAGTAAGTCTGCTGCAATTAACACAGAAGGAACCAGCTTGTCTGTTGCCCATCAAGATGCCCAGTCCACGGACCGCCCGCACGCACGGACGGACGGACGGACGGACGGACGGACGGACGGACGGAGGGACGAGAGAGAGAGAGAGAGAACAGATCAAACAACCCTTTGGCTCAATGACTAAAGTGAAAACTCTCTATTATATTTTCCCTATTTAAAGCTGATTGTTAGAAGCTTCACAGTATGAACAGCTGTTACTGGATGTAACAATGGAAATTGTTCAGCATTGTCAGCGAACAAAGTCTCCTTTGAGATGTCTAGGAATTGTAACCAACTAATACATTGTTTTTCATGAAAAATCAAATGAAGACACTTTTGATTATTTCCAACCAACTTACTGAATTGTTTATTTAACCATATGAACACTAGAGTCACCATTCTGGGGCAAACATTTGGCGAAAATAGCTATTTTTGGTTAAGAGATTTGTTTGTAGTGGGGAGAAAGGAGGGGACCAAGTATAGACCCCTGGAGGACCCCGACCTAATGTGGTATGCAGGGTTACTAAGTGGTTAAAGAGCCTAACTAAGTAGTTAACCAGCTTAAATCCCGTAGACTAGTAAAACGAACCTGAGCTGGCTCTGTACCTGGACCGTCTTTCCGGGAGGCATGCGTTAATCCGACAGACCTTTTCTCCGACTATGTGGCATCCGCGTGCGGTTAGGGTTAGGGTGCGGGTTTGGTTCGGGTTTACTGTTTAATGTCGGAGCACTGCGCTGTCGGAGGAATGCGCTGTCGGACTAACGTATTGCACCCGACCCCCCTCTACACAATCTCTCACGCTGCGACACGTTGCAGCGGGTGCAGTACGTTAGTCCGACAGCGCATTCCTCCGACAGCGCAGCGCTCCGACGTTTCCAATACTAAACCCGAACCAAAGCCGCACCCTAACCCTAACCGCACGCGGATGCCACATAGTCGGAGAAAAGGTCTGTCGGATTAACGCATGCCTCCCCGTTGCAGCGCATTATGAACTTGTACATGCACGTAGATCTGCCATTTTTTTGGCTAATGTTCCCCCCATAATATGGATATTGCTTTTGCAAACTCAAGTCAACATAAATCTGGCACCGGTATCACTGGCACCAGACAACAGAGTGGTTTACCAGTCGTCTCTCACAGATAATCAGTCAGTTCACTCAGAGCTCTCTGGTCCAATCAAGGGAAACGATGCTCGCTCTGTTACATGTCTTTCTAACACTAGTAATTATCACTCTGTCTCCAGAGACTGTGAGCTAAAATGTCAGTAACATATTGACTTGTTATTTGTGCTGATTAGTGGAACAGCAGCCATTTTGCATTGTATCTCCCTCAGGAGAATCATGCTTGCCTCTCTCTCTCTGAGGCGGAGACAATAAATAGTGCCGGAGCATCATGCTGGAGCATAAGACTTTCAGCTGCAGTTCCATCTCAGTCAGGGCTGTGTGGATGGAGCTCTCGGTAGAGCAACAGCCCCACGAGGCTCTGTGATGGCTGGATTAGATCTTGTTAGCTACCGTTGATACATAGGGCATCTAGCCGAGCTTAACTGGCCCTTATTTGTCTTCTAGAAGACACACAGAGAGACAGAGTCCATCATAATGGAAACACACACACACGCACGCACGCACGCACGCACGCACGCACGCACACACACACACACACACACACACACACACACACACACACACACACACACACACACACACACACACACACACACTCTCTCTCTCTCTCTCTCTCTCTCTCTCTCTGTTATCCAACCACCCCATCCCTCCTCTTTCTCACTCACACTCTGTCCTTCTCTTTGCTTCTGTTTTTTGGGGGCGATGGATTAGATCCCTTTATCTCTCTCTATTTATTTCTCTCTCTCTCTCTTTTTTTTCATAGTGGAGATGGATCACAAAGTCTATCCAGGCCATAAATCTATTAATGTTCGCTTTGGAGACCGAGGCCGATAAATCCTGTCCATAAAATGCAACGCCACACACAGGGGGCATAGCGGTAACTCACTTACTGTACACACAGACACCTGCCTTATGGTGACATACTGTACACACACACACACACACACACACACACACACACATACACACATGCACGCACGCACACACACACACACACACACACACACACACACACACACACACACACACACACACACACACACACACACACCACACACACACACACACACACACACACACACACACACACACACACACACACACACACACACACAGTATGTGTGTGTGTGTGTGTGTGTGTGTGTGTGTGTGTGTGTGTGTGTGTGTGTGTGTGTGTGTCTGTCCGTGTGTGAGCAGCCAATCTCCGCCACCGTTGGACCGAGCCACGTGGAACTTTGCGTGCACACTCCCTGGAGGCCAAGGAAGAACCTCTGCCCCAAATCTTTCACATTGTCCTGTTATAGCGACACTGTTATAGCGAAACCTCGAGCAAATCGGTACACATTCTCTCTATAGTCATGCGATCAAAATGTATCTATCCCATTTGTCATATTCCATCCTGATTGGCTTCCAATGTTTGCAGGACTGGCCCGTTTTGAACGAAATGCCACAAATCATAAACACAGCATCTGATTGCTGTGAAACGTCC
The DNA here is from genome assembly GCF_963454915.1 of Gymnoscopelus microlampas. Lineage (NCBI taxonomy): Eukaryota > Metazoa > Chordata > Actinopteri > Myctophiformes > Myctophidae > Gymnoscopelus > Gymnoscopelus microlampas. The sequence goes on from NC_139945.1 coordinate 54,910,297, forward strand.
ACTGCACACAAGGCCAAGGAAGAAATGCCACCTTACATTTTTCAAATCAGCGTGATGGCGGTGCTATAACATGCCGATTCACCTGTTGGCCTATAACTCTTGAACTGTAGGTCATACATCCCCTGGATTTATCGAGTCCTCACTACATGGGACCTATAGCCATTTGTGTCATATTGCATTTTCCGCCATTTTGCATTTTCTACAAAACACACTTTTTGCTACTACTCCTACAGATATTGTCAAAAACTCACACAAATCGGTACACATTATCTCTGGTCATGTGATCAAGATGTATACGTTTGATTTCTCAGATCCCATTCCAAATGGCTATGACTGACTTCCAAAGTTTGCGGGCCCTGGGTAGGCAACCCAGCCTGGTGGAGACCAGTATTCAAAAAGGGTTGGCATTCCGCTGCTCACTCAGGTGGCACAGGGGTAAAGTTCCTGTCCACCGCCATGTTGACTAGGGGTTTAACCCATTAAGACCTGAGGCCGATTCTACAAATGCCTTCTAAATCAGTAGTTCTCAAACTTTATCCAAAATGATATGTAGGCCTACAGTATTTGGCCGCGGACTTCACTTCTCAAGATTTTTTTTTTTAATGTTCAGAAATAGCAGATGTACAAGCTTCAATTTAAGGTAAAGAACGCTGGCATGGGGATGAAAAACGATGTTTTAATCTCAGGCAGTCAATGTGTTAAGCTCACAGCGCGTCACTTCGTGCCACACTGCGAGCTTAAGCTTGTACATCTGCAATTTTTGAGAACCACTGTTCTAAATCCTGAGAGTTTTCTCAAGGTATGGCTTGGCCTTCCCTCTTTTCTCTGTTTTGGTTGGAGTCTGTAAGGGGGTACAGAATTATTTTCTTAATATACACTGGAATTTAAAACGTTATCAAAATGTACATTGACTGGAGTGAATCAGTAGAGAGTGTGCAGTGACAAGCTGACAATAGCCAGACATATGTGGAGAATTCATTCAAGAATTTCATGGGAGAAAATGGTGGGCAACTGTAAATAAATAAATAATGCACTCACTTTTGCCTATAGCCTATAAGGCTTAGCAATACCCTCTTCATCTGACCTGATGAAGGTTTAGCTACTGAGATGATATATCTATTAAAAGTACAGTATAACTGAAGGCAGGACTCCTTTTGGCACTGACGTCTTCTTCTTCACACCTATCACCAAAACACTTCAGATGTGTAAAATTGTCCCTTTTGAAATATAAAATATAATATTAGGGCAACTTGACTAAACTCAGATCAAGACATAAAAGTACATTTTCAGAAGTGATTTAAGAGACTCATTTTCTCAGGGGCAAGACTTTGGGGACTCAACATCAGACTTACCTTATCTCTCATCCTAACCTGAAATTAAGCGTTTTCAAGTTCAAGGTGCCTCTAGTTCTGAATTGCTGTGTCACTGCGGCAGCTTCACTGTTCTATTTGTTGTAGAGGCTGATGTAACGGCTTGTCCCTCAATCCATTCAGTGAAATCATCTCATCTTTATACTGCAGTGAGAGCAGAATGAGTCATTCCTGTATGGTGGAGGCCTCGGCCAGACACCAGTCACACAGTGTGAGGCCAAGCGTTTACCAGCATAAACAAGCCAAAATTCAGCCCATCAACAAAGCCCTCATGTGATGTTGTAGTAATGGTCTGTTCCTGGCACTGCTATCCGCTTTACTGCGTGCTGTGTGCAGGGAGGGACGGTTTGGTGTGCACGGGCATGCGTGCGGGTTTGTGTGTACGTGTGTTTACATGATTAAATCAGACCGAAAGCAAAATTTGTGTTTGGCGACAGGAGGATTCGTGCTTGTGTGCATTTGTGTGTGTGTGTACATGCACGTGCATATGCATGCAGAGCAATGCAAAACTGTTATGTGTTTGCTGCTCATGTCTGAAAATGACTTTCAGTGTGTGTGTGTGTGTGTGTGTGTGTGTGTGTGTGTGTGTGTGTGTGTGTG
>NC_139945.1:54917266-54934766 GCF_963454915.1 Gymnoscopelus microlampas
TGTGGGCCGTGAGGATATTGCAAATTGAACCCCAAATAATTGGTAAAACACTACGGGAGAAAGTGTTAGAGAATGAGTGAGGGGTGGGAGGTGGGGGGTGTGAGAGCTGTAAAGAGGGAGCTTAAAAAGTATGGGTTTGGTTAACCTCTCTCCCTCTCTCTCTACGTAACTCTCTCGCACGCACACATGCATGCACACACACACACACACACACACACACACACACACACACACACACACACACACACACACACACACACACACACACACACACACACACACACACACACAGAGAAAGACAACCCAGAGCTGGCACACTACACGAGGAAGGGTTTCATTATTCAGTGTGGGGTGATTTATCAGTCACAGAGACAATCAACCTGACTCACAGCTGCTCCCTGCTCAAGTAAACATGTTGTGAAATGACAATGTAACGCAAGATGCTGTTTAGAATTGTCTAAGTACAGCCTTTACACGCCAGCATAACATTTCCTCTAAATGTGCATCTGCAAAATGTCCTCTGTTGTTTGTCACCAATGTCCAGACATGTTGTCAAATGTCTTATGTCAACTTTTGACCTCGGAGTTAATAACTCAGCCTGTTATAGTTTGCCTGCTGAACTTTACCCGGATGATCTAATGTGTCTGAAAAAGCACCAGGCAAGTGCACACACATAGAAGCCAACTGGTGCCCGAGCACCTGCCTGCCCGACTGCCTCCATAGCAGAAAGTGCCCTTTTTTTAATGCCTACATGATTTCTCTCATTTATTTCTCTCTTTCTCTTACCAGACAGTTGCTCTCTGCTCCGCTCTCATTCAGTACAAAGGTTAGTCTTGGTTGTCTAATTGGCAGGGTCCCATGCACATCTAGGTTCCGCTGATAGGCTTTTTAATGGGTTAATAGGTAAAATAAATAAATATATATATATCTATTAATTCATATCCTACTTTAAATGCGCGAAAACTCTGTCCGTCTGTGAGTGTGTGCGTCTTTAGTTCACGTATCTCGAGAACTGTCCGACTGACCGGCTTCAAACTCGGCGCATGTGTCGAGTTTGCCCGGTATCGATACGACCATATATGACTATATATGGAGATCCGGTTGTCCAGAACTGGGGGATGGGCAAGCACACATTTTGTGTGTGTGTTGTTGGTTGGGGTAGGTGTTTGGGGGGGGGGGGGGGGGTCTGTCTTTTGTACTAGTCTTTTTTGTATTAGTCTGCACCACCCTGAAACAAAGTTACTTCAATGTCAGACTTTACTCTGAAATGTTAGCATAGAGTTGCATCAAAGCTGCATCCACGGTACAGGAGTTGTGGTCTTGTTGTCTTTTGTTAACTCAATTTGGCCACAATGTAATAACTTACAACTTAAATAGAGCGAAGCGACACCTTGTAATCCAGCACAACATTTTCATAAAATGTGAAGGGTTAGGCTATATGAGCGTGTTTCAAATAGCAATTATGTAGGACTTTGCGGCAGTGATATCTCAGGCAAAACGGCATAAACGGAAACTAGAAAGCAAAATGGATATAAAGATATAATGTGCATTTCAAATAATTGGTGGCCGCTCAAAATAGATTGCATTGTAATAGATACATAAATACAATAGAAGCATCTTGGAAGAAATCTGAAATATGGGCCCTATCCTATGTCCCTTTAAGGCAGACAGATGGTGTCAGATTGCTGTCCCTACCTGAGTGTGTGTTTGTGAAGGGTTGGGAGGGGATCCAGATGAATCCAGCCTAGCAGAAAGCTCTCTCTTTAAACTGCACTTAATCACACAGCACAGTGTGACAGGAAATATGTAATCACAGCCAGTCATCTGCACCAGTGCTGATACACACTCAAATGTGTTTACTGCACACACATAGGAACACACCCACGGACACATGCACAACAAATTCAACTCAATACAAACACAACAACACACACACACACACACACACACACACACACACACACACACACACACACACACACACACACACACACACACACACACACACACACACCTCTGTTTGTGATCTATCTCAATGCCACGCCTCAACAGATTCAATCAGAAGCAAGCCCTTGTTTTTCTTCCATTTGTTGTTTTATTTTACTCTCTCTCCCTCGTGCGCTCTCGGTCTGTCTCTCCCCGAATTTCTTTCCCCCGTAGGAGACAAAATAATTTCAGCCTGAATGTTCTGGGCCCTTACAGTGGAATTACATGCACGTGCACACAAACACACACGCGCGCACACACGCGCGCAGCGCGCGCACACACGCACGCACGCACACACACACACACACGCACGCACTCACGCGCACGGTCGCACGCTCGCACACATGCAGGTGTGTGTGTGTGTGTGTGTGCGTGTCGAGCTCAACACCAGCGCACACTCCCATGGTGCGTCAGACTGTTTATCCCAGAAGAGTTTTTAAAAGTAAAGTTTGAGAGAAAATGCAGTGTTTTGGAAGCAATGAAGACTGGGACTGCATACAGGACACTTGAATTATATTGGATCTGTGTTGGAGTTTGTGTTAAGCATTTTATACACACACACAGGGCAGTGGTTCTCAAAGTATGGTCCTTGAAGGGGTTCCAGGTGGTCCCCAGCAAAATGTCTTAATAGCCTATAGCATCCAAATCTGTTTAACGACTTTAAAGGTTTCATGACATTCAGTTTTACAACACATTAAAAGTATTTATCATGGTCCTTCAAACGTGTATTAAAAGGATTTTTTCTCTCTTTCTAAAGCCTTTTCAACTGCAATGAAAAAAGAAATCTTTGCCTGCGGGTTGAGGGATTTTTACTGTCAATCATCGCCTCTGCTCCAGCCCCCCCCCCCCCCCCCCCCCCCAAAAGGAATGGATAGGGGAGGGGCGGAGAGGAGAGGGGGTGGACTGTGACATCAATGTCCAAGGGCCAATCACAGATTACTTTTCAGCCTAATTATTCAGAAAACCCCAGACCACAGAAAATCCACTGGATGTTCATAGTTTTTAGCGGTGCCAACCGCTCTACTCTTGACTTTGTCCGTATGTCCGTCCGTATGTTTGTAGCACGGGATGAGCACGGCAAAGAAGAAACACATACAAACACACGCGCACACACACACACACACACACACGCACACACACGCACACACACACACACACACACACACACACACACACGGACTTGGAGATTGCCTATGCCATCTCTCCTCTCATTGGCCACACGTGCCACTGGTTATCAAAGAGGGGTCCAGGGACCCCCAGCGTATGTTATGTCCGTCCGCCCGTATAAGCACGGGATGAGCACGGGATTTTAAACAGCTATAACTCCAGTTTCCAGCATGCCACCAAGTCCAAATTTAGTATGTGGACTTAGACCACCAATAGGGACGAGCATGAATTTCTGAAGCCCCGCCCCCTCTGTCCAGGGACCCCCAGCGTATGTTATGTCCGTCCACCCGTATGAGCACGGGATGAGCACGGGATTTTAAACAGCTATAACTCCAGTTTCCAGCATGCCACCAAGTCCAAATTTCATATGTGGACTTAGACCACCAATAGGGACGAGCATGAATTGCTGAAGTCCCGCCCCCTCTGTCCAGGGACCCCCAGCGTATGTTATGTCCGTCCGCCCGTATGAGCACGGTATGAGCACGGGATTTTAAACAGCTATAACTCCAGTTTGCAGCATGCCACCAAGTCCAAATTTGGTATGTGGACTTAGACCACCAATAGGGACGAGCATGAATTGCTGAAGCCCCGCCCCCTCTGTCTTCCCATTGGCTGGTCTTTAAACAGCCATTATTCCAGTTTGCAGCATGCTACCAAGTACAAATTTGGTAAGTGGACTCAGACCACCAATAGGGACGAACTGAAATGAGTTACGCCCCGCCCCAAAAGCACCGCTTCCTTCACACAGGGTGTGATTTTTTGGGGTCTAATTGGGTTCATAAAATCCCCCAAAAACATAAAAAAAGAAAAAAGTGAAAATGAATGTCATACAACCTTTAACCCTATATACTGTACATAGGCTATTTGAAAATCTAACAAATGTGAACTTTTTCATTGCACATTCTGTTCAAAGTGGTTAAATTCCTTTAAATACTGCAACTGCAACAAATACACCTTTCACCTTGACAGCAAGAGGGGGGCTATGTTAGTATGTTAGTCAACACTGGAGCCCCCCAGGGTTGTATACTGAGTCTTCAGCTGCATTCACTGTACACACACAACCGTGCATGTGGCCAGGAAAAACACCTTCACCAAGTTTACCAATGACATAGTGGTGGTGGAGGAGGTGGCAGACCTGTTGCTGTGGTGCCACTTAGAAACAACCTATTCTTGAACATCAGTAACATCCAGGAGATGATCCTGGACATCTGCATGCAAGAGAACTCTCTCTCTCTCTCTCTCTTTCATAATATTTACTCAATTCTAAAGTCCTGCATCTATAAAGTTGTTGTTGTTGAAATGTGCTCTATAAATAATCTTGCCTTTCATTGCCTTGTATTGTTACAAGCTCTCCACGGAGAGGGACAGTTTTTCGCCTCAGGATATCAAACTGCTAGCTAGCTCAAACATCTTCCACCTGTAAACAAACGTTTTCGCACAACAGAGAAGCAAAAGCAGTCACATGCGCAAACATGTGCAGTGTAATGTATAAAAATCACACCCAGTGTGAAGAGAGTGGTGCCTTTGAAAGTGTAGCTGGTTGCATCCTTGTGTTGCAATCAGCAACAATATGTTGTTACGTGACACGTGACAACATATTGTCACGTGTCACGTGAAGCTTGACCAATCATACGGACGGACATACGGACGGGCATACGGACGGACGGACATATGGACACACGGACAAAGTCAAATGTAGGAGTGGTTGGCACCACTCAAAAACAGTGACCAGGTATAGAGACAGAGGAAGTGACTACTGTAGGTTTTACTGAGTGAGTGTGTAAGAGAGGGCACATGAAACTGTCAGAATACGTGTGTGTGTGTGTGTGTGTGTGTGTGTGTGTGTGTGTGTGTGTGTGTGTGTGCGTGTGCGTGTGCGTGTGTGCGTGCGTGCATACGTGGGAGAGAGAGAGAGAGAGAGAGAGAGAGAGAGAGAGAGAGAGAGAGAGAGAGAGAGATAGATATGGAGTAGGTGAGAGGTGGACTGAGTTATAGCCGGTTCTTTTCCCCCTGATATTTATTTACTGCCCACCCTCACCCACCCACCCCAGTGCTGTGCCTCTCTTCCGGAAAAACACACTCATAACAAAACACATAAATTCCTTGTAAAGCTTGTTGTAATTGTTACACACTTCAATGAAGGAATGACTCCATAGCAGTGTGATTTGAGTTGTTCATCCCTTTTACTGCAACAAGACAATTTACAACACATAACATGAATTAGACAACGTGTCTGTCCAGTCTGCTTCATTACAATGACAGGATGTACTGAATCCTTCTCTTTGACTGACAGTTATACTGTAACTGGACATGGACTGGATCATACATACACATAAATAACATTACATTCATAGACAAATCAGCTTGACACAAAATAACATAAATGGCACCAAATAGTTCTGTTCCAACATAGTATTACTATTATTGTGGGTAGAATGAATTAATTATCCACAGCTAGAGTCACACAGTAGCAGCTTGGGGCCTCTGTAGTCACTACCTGGAGTTAGCCTTAGCTGCTAAGCTAGTAGGCTAAGCTAAGCTGCTAAGCTAACCTGCCAGCATGGAGGACAATTACTACTAAACAAACATTGTGGAGTCAAAACGGCCAACCTTTCCACCATCAAAATACCCCCTGGTTATATTCTACTTCATGTGTCTCAGTTAACCCACTTTCTCATATCTCACCTGCAACAAGACAATTTACAACACATAACATGAATTAGACAACGTGTCTGTCCAGTCTGCTTCATTACAATGACAGGATGTACTGAATCCTTCTCTTTGACTGACAGACACCTGTAGCGCTCACTGGAGTGTAATGCCCCCTTGTGGCGTGGCGGAGCTATTGCTCTGTATGTGTTATCTTTGGCAGGATTGGAACACAGTGACTATTTTAGTGAAGACTAACATTACAGAAAACAATATTACAGAAATGAAATACACTTAAGCATGAACTCTCTCTTTTTAACTATTTAACTTGTAATCCCATGAAATATACTATGAACTTGAATAACATGAATTACAATGAAATCAACAAAATATAGCTCAATAACCACAAAAAATAGGGGGTGGCTTAGGCTTATCCCACATTCTCCCCTCCAAAATGTAATGGCGTCCCGACATTACGACATCAGCAGTCCACATGTTGTAAGTATGCCTTGCATATACTGTAGGAAGGTTATCTAAGTAGGAGTCAGAATATAGTCCAAGAACCAGAAGATGCATTACTGTCCATTTCAGTAAACCATATGACATGTAGCTCCTCTTAATGCCATATGTTTGCAGTAAGTGTCATTGTGCACGATGACATTCCACTGCTACTTCCATCACGAGAATGGGTATCTGCATAATCTCTGAGTAAAGTACTTAACATAATGTAGCAACAACCTCCTATTTAATTTAACATGCCGTACTGTAGTCATAATGCGTCACTTCATTATCAACACAAAAAAAACTTTCTTAGCATAACTAAAATCACTCAATTCTCATAACTCTGAGGTCTTAATAATAACTGTTATATCAATTTCAATCATGTGACATTGTGGGCATCCCCAACCTAGGATAAGTAAACATTAACTTTTGTTTTCTCTGTCTCAAAGGATATCGGTTTTCTCTGATAGGTGGCTGGTCAGAGTCATCATCATCTTGGTCACTGGCGTCGCATGCAGACTCGGCAGACTGATGATGATCTGATGACCTCTCAGGGCTTTGTGTATCATTCTCCTCTTCCTGTCGGTCCACGTGGTACTCTGCATTATCCTCTCCATCCAGGTCCTCCTCTTCTGCTGTTCCAGCCTCTGGATAGACATCTGGTGCCTCTGTCTGCTGATGCTCTGTCTGAAGATGCTGTTCCACCTGTTCTCTGTCATCTGCTTTCCATCCGATGATTCCTCTCCATTCATCCTCATCCTCTGAACTATGTTCGTGCTCTGGTTTCTCCTGTCTCTGTGTGTTATTTTTCCTTTTCCTTTTTCTTGGTTCTGCACAGAGGTCATTCTTCTCACAGAGGTCAATCTTCTCCACTGGCAGGAATTCACATGGCAGCAGGAGGTTCCTATGCATGACTCTGATACGCCCTTTCCCATTCTCTGGCTTGAGCTCATACACTGGACTATCCGGTTGTTTTCTCTGTGTCACAATGTATACTTGACGTTCCCAATACGACCTCAATTTCCCTGGCCCGCCTCTTTCAGTTAAATTTCGGACAAGCACTCTGCATCCAGGATGCAACTCTGCACCATAGGCCTTCCTGTCATACAGAACTTTTCCTCTTCTGCCCTCTTTGTAGGCTGTGTCTGAGGCCAGCTTGTAAGCGTCATCCATTCGAGCTCTCCATTTCTCAGCATAGTCTCTGCGGGATGAGCTTTGGTCCTTTACTGTGAGGCCAAACATCAGGTCAACAGGGAGCCTAGGATTCCGCCCGAACAAGAGAAAGAAGGGTGCATACCCAGTGGCCTCGCTGCGTGTACAATTATAAGCGTGGACCACCTTGGCCAGGGATGCTTTCCAATCTGTTTTAGCTGTCTCTGGGAGGTTTCTGAGCATGGCCAGCAGTGTCCTATTGAATCTTTCAACCTGGCCATTCCCCTGTGGGTGGTAAGGTGTGGTCCGGGATCCTCTTACCCCACTGTATTCTCCCAGCTTGGCGAACAGTTTGTTCTCAAACTCTTTTCCTTGGTCATGGTGGAGCCTCGAGAAAAATCCATACTTTAATACAAAATCACCATAGATCTTGTCTGCAGCTGTTTTGGCAGATTTGTCCTTGCAGGGGTAGGCCTGGGCAAACCGTGTGAAGTGGTCCATCACAACAAGGATATATTCAAATCCTCCTTTACATTTCTCCAGATGTAAGAAATCAATGGAGACCAGCTCGAAAGGGTATGTGGTGGTTATGTTAATGAGGGGAGCTCTGGTTGGCCTGTTGGGACGCTTGTTTTTCACACAGCTGCACACCTGTGTTATTTGATGCTCTACGTCTCTCTGCATGTGAGGCCAGTAAAAGCGATCTCGGATGAGTGTCAGTACCCTCTCTACCCCTAGGTGTCCCATATCTTCATGTAATTCCTTATACACAAGCCCATGAAACTTCTTAGGCAGGAGAAGCTGTGACCGGCTGGCCGTCTTTCTGTACAATAAACCTTCATCATTAATGTGCAGTTTCTGTTTTTCTCTTACCAGGGCTGCTATGTCTTTGTTACTGGCTCGTATTCCACCTTTTGGCCAGTGGTTTGAGATGACATACTTCAGCACTTCTCCGATGACAGGATCCTCTTCTTGTGCCTCTTTCAGAGATGTTTTTGTGAGCTCTAACCCTGACATCCTCACTTCCTCATTCTCCTCCGCTAACAATGTTGAGATGGTCAGAGGACACAGCCAGGGCTCACTTTCATGCATCTGAATGGCCAGAGCCTGGGTCACACTGCATATGACCTCTGGTGCAACCGCCTGTGTGCAGGTCTGCATGTACTGTTCCATATCCAAGGGCATGCGTGAGAGACCATCAGCATCCCTGTTAGCTCGGCCTGGTCGATATTTGATGGAGAACTGGAAGTCGGCGAGTTCAGCTACCCACCTGTGGGTGGTGGCATTCAGCTTAGCTGTAGTGAGCACGTATGTGAGTGGGTTGTTGTCAGTGTAGGCTATGAATGGTGGAGAATAGTAAAGATAGTCCCTGAACCTCTCACATATGGCCCACTTCAGGGCCAGGAACTCCAGCTTGCCTGAATGAAGGTGGTAGTTTTTCTCAGGGGCAGTAAGAGTCCTGGACCCGTATGCAATCACAGCCAGCTTTCCCTGCTGCCTCTGGTAAATCACGGCCCCCAGCCCTTCTTGTGATGCATCGCAATGTAGGATGAATGGCTGCTCGTAGTCAGGATATCCTAACACTGGTGGCTGGGAGAGAAAGTCAATTAGCTGACAGAGTACCTGTTGGTGTTCAGCTGACCACTGAATGGGGTGAGACGATGGCAACTGCCCCCCTTTACTTTGTTTTCTTTTGTCAGGCTTTCTTGGTTTGTGTTTCTCTTTCTCTGTCTTTTCTGAGGAGAGGAGGTCATAGAGAGGCTTTGCTATGCGTGAGAAGTTTGCTATGTAGTTTCTATAGTATGAAATAAATCCTAATAGCTTTCTCACTTCCCCAATGGTGGTGGGAGTTCTCTGCTTTAAAGCCTGGACTGGGGCAATGTCTGCAGGGTCCATAGTATGACCATCTTTGGTAACCATCCTCCCCAGGAATCTCACTTGATTTTTGAAAATCTCACATTTTCTTGATGTCAATTTAACTCCATGGCTCTGGTAACGCTGCAGGACTTTTCTCAGGTCATTTAAGTGGTTCTCGAATGTCTGAGAGTGAACTAAATTGTCATCCAGGTAGGGTAGGCATATCTCATCACGCAGCCCGACCAGGCACTCTTCCATTGACCTCTGGAACTCTGCAGGAGCTGATGATAATCCAAAGGGAATTCTCACCCACTCGTAGAGTCCCCAAGGTGTAATAAATGCAGTGAGAGGGCGGCTTGTCTCCTCCAGGAAACCCTGGTGATAGGCCTTGCCTTGGTCAAGGACTGAAAACCAGGCGCTTCCCTTCAAGGTGTTGAGCATGTCTTGTATGCGTGGAATTGGATGGCGGTCAGGTATTGACTTCTTATTTAGCTCCCTGTAGTCACAACACAGGCGGAGACTCCCATCCTTTTTCCGCACACACACAATGGGACTGGAATAGGGAGATTTTGACTTAGCTATCCATCCCCTGTTTAACAAATCTTCAAGGTACTCTTTCACCTCTTTATGGAGTGGCTTTGGGACTGAGATATAGGTTCGCTTTACCGGTGTGGGGTCATTGAGGCGAATCTGGAGTTGCAGTGAGGGTATGGTCCCCACATCATAGTCATCACGACAGAATGCATTCCTCTCTTCCCTCAGTAGCTGCCTCACTTCCTGCTGATGTTCTAGGGGAAGGTGATCAAGGGGGACAGGAGGGTCCCAGACATCTTTACTGACACTGCTTTTCCTGTTTTCTAGTTCCATCCTCTGCTCTCCTGTCAGTGCTGTCAATGTCTGGTTAGTAGTGAGTATCATTGTTTGGGTCTGAATTATTTCGACTGGTCTTGTGTCGGCTGGGTATACAGTCTTGACCATCTGAGTCTGCCCGAGTACAGTTCTTGGTGGCAGTAAGATGTCATGGGCTGTGTTATTCGTGACAGGGAGGGTGATGCGGGACCAGGGGCCTCGCTGTAGACTCACTACACTCTCCTTGAACTCCAACCCATCTGGTAACTGGAGATGAAAATCTGGCTCAACTAGGACATCTTGGCAATCAGGGAGTGGGCCTGCTCTCACACTACACTTAACAGTTTTTGTTTGACCAGCTGGAATTGTAGTGAGCTCTCTCCCTGCCTTCACTGTGCCTTCTCCTAGTCTGTCCTCTCCACTCTTCATCACTTTAACAAAAACCTCAGCTTTCTTACAGTCGAAGGAGAATGCTGTGCTGACTGCCTCTGTCACCACATGTGGTGGTTCTATGCCTCTTCCCAACAGATATTCAATTACGTTGAACCCAATGATTGGCTCTTCTGCCACCCCATCTTCATGAGCTACTAAAACTGGCACTAGAAGCTCTAACTGTGTGGCCTCTTCGGTAGGTAGTCTGAATTTGATTTCAACCCACCCAGAGAAAGGGATTGGTGTCTGGTTCACTGCCCTCCCATCTAAAGTACTGGTAGGCCCCAGGATCTCAGATATACTCCTAACTGTGGTATGGGGAATATTTTGTTGTCTCCATTTCTCATTTATGAGACATACCTGCGACCCAGTGTCCCACAAGGCTCTGGTCTTCACTCCATCCAACTGGCAGGTGATCATGTATTTCTTTCCAATCAGATTAAGGAGCTGAGCTCTTCGTTTTGGGGAGAGGAGACTGACGCAGACAACTTCTTTTTTCTTGTCTTGTGTGTTGGCTGCCAATTTTGTCTCTAAATGTTGAATGCTGTCAGTGATTAGCTTGTAGACATCTTTTTGGTGCTGACTCTGGCTAGGTTCTGACACTGAGGGGGATGGGAGGGGTGTTACAGTGCTAGATGACATATCGACCTGCTCTGACCTGTCTGTGGGCTTGTTCCGGATCCTACATCCCCTGGACAGGTGACCACTTTGTCCACATCTGAAGCAATGGTTACACTCCTCTCCTCTGTTGTTGTCCTGACAGTCTCTGCAGCCCCGTTTCCTACTGGGACGGTGCTGGGGGGACGGTCTGTGTGACTCTTGCATGGCACCCTTTATTTCAGCGATTTCCTCTTTTAGTTGTTTAATGATATCAAGGAGCTCTGAATCGTTGCGAGTCACTGTTGGTTGTGTTTTAACCATTTTGTCTTTGGTAGGTGTGAAGGATGACTGTTCACGCCCACCCACTGCTCCAATTGACGCTTCCTGTACTGGTTGCACTTCTGTTCTTACTTCTCTCACTTTGGCCTCTCTACTGTTCTTTCTGAATTTTTGCTGTCTTTCCCACTCAAGACTGGCTGCTTCATTGGTTTTAGCAATCAGAATGTCATCAGTCACTGTGGGATCATCGAGGCAGCTTTTGATCTGATATTTTACATTATCATTAACTAGCCCTGTGCCCACAGCTCTCAAGAACTTCTTCTGTATCAATTCAGGACTGTACTGTTCATCTGCGCCTGGTTCTCTTGATGCTGCCAGGATTCTCTCTTTGAGCTCAATTGCCCTGAATAAGAAGTTCTGTGGGGACTCGTTATTATCTTGGGTGATATTTATCAGCCTGTGATAGAGATCTGTGGAGCTATCCTCTTTGTAGTGGCCCTTTAGAATAGTACGAAGCTGGGGGAGGGTGAGGTCTGTTTTGAGCTCTAACATATCACGGAGGCTTAGACCTGGGCTAATGGCTCTGACAACGGCCTCAATAATTTCTGCCTCACTGTGATTCTTTTTCCGGCCCATTTCAATTTGATGGGTCAGGTTAGAGTATGACAGCTTGTCCTTCTGACCCCTTTCCCCAATTTGGCCATTAATTCTAAATTCCCTGCGCATAGTTACCTCGGTTGGCTGGACTACTGATGAGGTAATTAGCGGACTGGGCACCTGGTTGGGGTTGGTCATTCTGTTTGTCAGCCTAGCCATTTCTTCCTCCATCTTTTTTGTAGAGGCCTGGAAGCTAAGCTGCATGTCTGCATATTGTCCTTGTAGACTGGCCAATGCTGCAGCATCTTGACTGGCCTGATTCTTTTCAACCTGTGCATTCTTCTTTTTTTCCTCTTCAGCACATGCTATTAAACGGTCCAGGAAAGCATGTGCCACCAGCTCATCTTCACTTTCGATTACTGCATCCACTGCTTCACTTATTGTTCTGATCAGTGTGTGCTTTTTGGTCAGTTTCTCAGTTGGGATTTTAGCTGGCACACACACCTCTTGTAGCTGCTCGAACCTCAACTGCACCAGGATCTCACTCAGCCGATCGTGCAGTTGTTCCAGCTCCATGGTCTGTGTGTTGCGTCTGTGATCCCTCACTGCTTCCCAGTAGCACCACTGATCCCACTTCTGACACCAATTTTTGTTACACACTTCAATGAAGGAATGACTCCATAGCAGTGTGATTTGAGTTGTTCATCCCTTTTACTGCAACAAGACAATTTACAACACATAACATGAATTAGACAACGTGTCTGTCCAGTCTGCTTCATTACAATGACAGGATGTACTGAATCCTTCTCTTTGACTGACAGTTATACTGTAACTGGACATGGACTGGATCATACATACACATAAATAACATTACATTCATAGACAAATCAGCTTGACACAAAATAACATAAATGGCACCAAATAGTTCTGTTCCAACATAGTATTACTATTATTGTGGGTAGAATGAATTAATTATCCACAGCTAGAGTCACACAGTAGCAGCTTGGGGCCTCTGTAGTCACTACCTGGAGTTAGCCTTAGCTGCTAAGCTAGTAGGCTAAGCTAAGCTGCTAAGCTAACCTGCCAGCATGGAGGACAATTACTACTAAACAAACATTGTGGAGTCAAAACGGCCAACCTTTCCACCATCAAAATACCCCCTGGTTATATTCTACTTCATGTGTCTCAGTTAACCCACTTTCTCATATCTCACCTGCAACAAGACAATTTACAACACATAACATGAATTAGACAACGTGTCTGTCCAGTCTGCTTCATTACAATGACAGGATGTACTGAATCCTTCTCTTTGACTGACAGACACCTGTAGCGCTCACTGGAGTGTAATGCCCCCTTGTGGCGTGGCGGAGCTATTGCTCTGTATGTGTTATCTTTGGCAGGATTGGAACACAGTGACTATTTTAGTGAAGACTAACATTACAGAAAACAATATTACAGAAATGAAATACACTTAAGCATGAACTCTCTCTTTTTAACTATTTAACTTGTAATCCCATGAAATATACTATGAACTTGAATAACATGAATTACAATGAAATCAACAAAATATAGCTCAATAACCACAAAAAATAGGGGGTGGCTTAGGCTTATCCCACATAATGAAAACAAACCTTTTTATATAACTTCTGAATTATGTGCACTTGAAGACCACGCACGCACGCACGCTCGCTCGCTCGCTCGCACGCACGCACGCACGCACGCACGCACGCACGCACGCACGCACGCACGCACGCACGCACGCACACACGCACACACACACACACACACACACACACACACACACACACACACACGGCTCCTTCTTTCCCTCACCACTAAATCACTTTGCCGAAAATGGTTGATCTACAAACTCATAACACGCTGCGTTGCGACATCTTGTGAGCTTGCTGATTGGCTATTTTTGCAGAATGTGTGCCCCAGAATAGGGACACTAACGGCGGTTTCAGACTATGGTTTCGGGTGCGCACTCCAGACCGCTCCGTTTCCGAGTGCGCTTGGCTGGCCCGCATTCACACTGGCCAAGTCTCTAACGCGCTCGAATACACTTGCATATATACCCCCGATCCTATAGGTGGCGGCATGCACATAGTGCTTCCCCAGTGGACACAGACGTCATCAACTATGCGACAATGTTTGTGCTGGTCGCGCATAAATATAGGGTTGCATATATCTATGGGGTTGCCGCTAGGGAGAGAGTCAGGAGCGCACTGAGCACACAGCGACGCGAGCGCACAGAAGTCAAGGCACAGACTGCTGTGTTGTTGGCGCGCGTGTTGTTGACAGACAACGGATGCACGCTTATGAGAAACAACACAAATAAAACCTGGTGAAACATTTGTGTGCATTTGCGCAAGATGAGGATACAGGAAACATTCAGTCTAAATGTCCAGTTTGCTAACCTTCACAACAACTACTACTTTTGTATTTGAAACCTTACATTTCTCTAAATATTATAAACTTTCACGACAGCTTAAGTACAAAAATATATAATTTATGAAAAGGCAACTAGCCTATACAGTGAAGTCGGACTGAATGACTGAAACCTTGTATTGTGAATTGTACTTCCATGTACTGTTTCTCATGTCTTACTAAATAAAGTAACGTCTTTTCTTTTTTTACTCTCTTTGTGTGGGGATTATCTGGCACATGTATGTATCTGTTATGAAAGAGAAATTGCATCATGAGTGAAACGGCTATAGTCCTTGGGAAACCATAAACCTACGTAGGCCTACATCTAAATGAGTTATATTTACTTACACATTTCAAATTACAAAGCCTTATAAGCTATATATTTCTGGGATGCATAGTAGCTGAAACTCCACAAGATATCCACAAGATATACTATTATATATATATATATATACTATTATATATATATATATATATATATATATATATATATATATATATATATATATATATATATATATATATATATATATATATATATATATATATATATTGTTGCTGTCATTATATGGCCATGACACGGCCTCTCTTTCTATCTCGCGCTCTCATTCTATTTCTGTATGTAATGTTTTATATAAATAAATAAATAAGTTTTATATATAAATATTGCGGGTTTTAGCGCATCATCCCGCGGGTTCATTTGGTTATTTAATGATGAAATTAACCCGCGGGATCCGGCCATGGTTGAACCCCTGTGGATTGATCTGCGACGTCTTTTTGTTGACTGTTTTTGTCGAGTTTATATACCGTCACCTATTCCAAATAGCGGGCCACTTCCGTCAAACAGTACGCTTGCTTTCACACTGCAGCGTACCGTCTCCGAGGACGCATGATTCGGATCCGAGACTGCCTCCGGAGGTGGTTTCGGGAACGGAACGGGGATCCGTTTCGGGGAACGATACGCAACGTTCACACTACCACAACATCAGCCAAGTGGCCCAGGGTGCGCACCCGAAACCATAGTCTGAAACGGCCCTAAGGTTCATGTGGTTAATGGTACATCCAGCCAGCCCTTGAATGGCATGGCCATGATGCCATGAATGCATGAGGTCTACCTGCCCCATCCACAACAAAATCACTCGTAGCAGAAAAATCTATTGAAATGTGGTGGTGGTGATTATTATTATCAATTAAACTTTTAGCTTAAAAGTATTCTACAGGGGGAACATTTTTGGGGCGGTGTAACCGCCCCCTATAAGTGAGTTGTGGACACTGACCAATCCTGCACCGTGATTGGCCAATAGTCTACAACGCAGTCTACACCCCTAACCCTTCCACAGTCAATGCAAATCTATACTTTTGCAAAGTCAGCCAATCACATTACAGCTAGTGTCATCACCACTAGCTGTAATGTGACTGGCTGACTTTGCAAATTCAGGACTGTGATTGGCTAGCGAAACACATGACACATGTGCAGCCCTATGAATAGCAGTATGGACTTAAAAAAAGTCATTTATCCTTTTTTTTAAGTGAGTCATGTTGTGATGACCACACACCGCCCACTTCACACTGGGTGTGATTTTTGGGGCGGTGTAGCCGCCCCCTTTAAGTGAGTTTTGGACACTGACCAATCCTGCACCGTGATTGGCCAATAGTCTACAACGCATTGTATACCCCTAACCCTTCCATTGTTAATGCAAATCGATACTTTTGCAAAGTCAGCCAATCACATTACAGCTAGTGTCATCACCACTAACTGTAATGTGATTGGCTGACTTTGCAAATTCAGGACTGTGATTGGCTAGCGAAACACATGACACATGTGCAGCCCTATGAATAGCAGTATGGACTTTAAAAAAAGTCATTCATCCTTTTTTTAAAGTGAGTCATGTTGTGATGACCACACACCGCCCACTTCACACTGGGTGTGATTTTTTAAATACAATGGATGTATTGTTTTGGTGAATGATCGGGCCATGCCACAGTTTACCAGAGAACTTCACTTTACTTTTAGCTTCACACAGTACAGCATAACCACATACAGGTAAGGACATAAAAATGTGAGTGGTTACTGCAAAAACAACACATTGAGATCATAAGATCACAAGCCACCTTCACCTTAAGCCCCCCCTTGTAATGTGCAGTAGACTGTGATTTTGTTTTAGTTACAATTTCCCCTCATTTACTAACTCTTAGTTGTGACTTGGGATCAGCAGTTATTCGGTGTGATAGGGTGGGAGGTTATTAGTTTTCTTGTTATGAATTATATAGGCTCTGACACAAGTTCTGTCCCTGTCAGAACAGACGTTTTGCACTGTGATCATATTGTATGGTGATTATTGCCGTGATAGAAATACATTACTGATAGTGACGTTCAACTGAGTGGTGAGTCAGCCTTCATTGAGCAGTGATGAGACATATTTCAGATTTTTCATGAAACCACTTTTTTTTGGAAGAAATCTGTCCACTTCATAATCATAATAATTAGCAGTAATTATGTGTTTGTGCGGCCCTCAAGCATAGAACCCCATGGGAGACGAGGGGGACTGATTCATGGTAACAAAACAAAAAACGTTTTTCTTTTTTTACAGAGAACGACTTGATGCCCTAAAGCCAAATTTACAATGCACGATCCAATATCCAGCTGTAAATCTCACCTGCGGTAGCAGCTACACCAGGGCGTCTGGGTCTAAATCCATCTGCTTTGTGGAGAGCTTTTGTCTGCCTGGGCTCGGCAGATGTTAAAACTAAATTAAGATGTCCTGTCTCATTTCCACGACTCTCTTGACTGCCCGGCTGTTCACTACACCTCCTTCACCCCAGCTCTCCCTCAACGCCTCACGCTGCCCTTGTTTTATCCGTCTGTTTCTCGCCATATGCTGTTTTCATCTACATTTTAAGCATTTAGCCAACTCTCTTTATGCAGAAAGATTGATATAATGCATGGGGCAGGTTGTTGCTCAAGGGCTGAACTTGATTGAGCAGGTTTGAACTCGTCGCC
>NC_139945.1:54937266-54977266 GCF_963454915.1 Gymnoscopelus microlampas
GCGCGCGCGCACGTGCGTGTTAAAGAGTGTTTAATGAGCTTGGTGGATGTGTTTGTATTTAGGTAACACTCCATTACCTGCGCTTTGTTTCTGCATGGCTGGCCTTAGCATTTTACTCACAACACAAATAATGCACTAATTATTGCTGTTGAGACACAGAAACACAGGTAATCACACGCACGCACGCACGCACGCACACACTATTTAGCTCTGAACTGATTCTCTCTCTTTCTCTCTCTCTCTCTCTGTCTCTCTCTGTCGGAGCAGCTTTAAGAGACATCATTTGTTTGTTCCCAAAACATCAAAGAACGTCTGATCATCACCATGGAGACGCAGGCTGGGACCCAGGGACATTTTCATCTTCATCACCGCGAGAAGCAATAATTACATTTTCGTCCAAAAGCAGACTGTGTGTGTGTGTGTGTGTGTGTGTGTGTGTGTGTGTGTGCGCGCACACATATATGCATGTGCATGTGTCTGTGCGTACGTGGATTAAAGCAAAAAATAAATCTCACAACTGACATTTTCTGTCAGGCCATGCCCCAATTTGTGATTTGTGAACCGGTGTGAAGGAGCCCCCCCCCCCCCCCCAATAGCACTTTGTTTCCTAAACTATTAGCACAATATGTAAAATTATGATATTTCAGTATTATCATTTCAAACTATGTTCCTATTCTACATACTAATGAGACTTTAACCACACACCGTACATTGACTACATTCTAATGTACAGCATGCACTCCAGCTCACCATTATAAGACTCCTTGGCTTACATTTAGTTGTTGATTTGCAATATGATAAATAAATAACATGCATACACAAATAAATACATACATAAAACAGTATAAAAGACGGTTAACTTCGCTTGCACTGCAGCAGGCTTCAGGTATCATTTTATAGATCTTGCAGTTTAACCATCCCATGGCATAATAAACATTCTGCAGAAAAGGCAGATCTACAAGGCCAGAATGTGTGGCAATGCAAGACATTACGAGCTTGTAGATCAGCTATTTTCACAGAAGATATTTAGTGGAGAGGGGAAAAAGGCGGGGCCCAGTATAGACCACTGGGGGACCCCTGTCAATTAAGTGTAGGATTTAAGTGCATGGCTAATTGTGGATTGCATACATGCATACAGTACATGCACATACTGTATCCCTACAAGCCTGTACTATTGACAGCTCCACTGCAGCAGTGTGATATGCTGAAGGGTTCCTCAACGGTAGCTTGTGAAAGCAGGGAGAACATTTTACATTCACAACCACGGACGTTCACACCCCCCCACCTGCAGGGAATCAAACCTGTGACTCATTACAAGCTGCCTGGTTTAACCATTAGGCTACCGCTGTCCATCGTGCCGGGTTGCTCGAGTGTGTGATTTAGTACAAATGCCATAAAAAATTGCTTTGAAAAACAAGTTGGGGCCCGAGGCGTGGATGGTATAATGGTGGGGCGGAGATAAACGACTGAAAGAGCACTGGCAGATGAATGGAAAGAACACAAATGGAGAAAACAGATGTTAAAATGAAAGCCGTACAGGGGAACACACCTATACCTCTCCAGAGAGAAAGTACATAGAGTGAGTTTGCACAGGCTGCTTCCATTACACTACATTAAATTCAGATCTGACACGATAATAACTATCATTTCCACTTTTTCCTCTTTGCTTCTCTCTCTATATAGGCTCAGGGACATCATGCAGGGCTTTTTTGAGGAACCCTGAAAAAATCAATACGTCATCAATAATGCACACATGCACACTCACGTGCACTAATCCTAACGCTAACCCAAGTAACCCAGCAACCCATTTATGAACTAAAGAAAACTGTAGGGTCACGGTAAGTCAGAAACAACGCTTCAGTACATAACTATAACTGTAACTGTGCAGGCCTCAGCGAAGAATACAAAGCAACATAATATGGACTATGTACATACAGTTTATGCAGACCCTATCAAACAAAAAGGAAATGCATGACAGACATATGAATTAACCAACCACTGACCTCTTTAGTCCAATCACAGACCAACCACGGCCTTTCGTTACAGTCCAGCTTGTTGTCTGACAAAACCTAGACATGTTTACAGACCCACTGTCGCCATAATTCATTCCATAATTTGTGGACAAATAAGTTGCCCCCACAAAGTTCCCTGCTCCCCGCCTGAAGTCCTGTCGAGTCCTGTTCTCTCCGCACATTTGTTGTTTTGCTGACTCATTCGCTACATGTAGTGCGTAGTGTATAGTGAGAGAGTTTGGAGCATAAGGCCTATATGACTAGATCTTCCTGTTCCTTAACCACAGCGTTGGTTTTCCTCTTTTACCAGCACTCTGTCTCATGTTGTTGACAGTTGCACAGTGTGACAGCAGAGGGAAATGGTGACATCAAACCTGTGGGCACTCATCTTCATGCACCCCGCTCTGCTCTGCTCTGCTCCGGTCCGACTGAACGGGACATCTCATGTCGTAGATGAAACAGGAGTGGACAGTGACTGTGGCGAAGCTCCTGTGGTGATGCCAACACGTTCAGTCATCATACATATTCAGCAGTACAATGGAAAACACAACATGGTGGACGTACTGCTAACAGTGAAACCATGCCAACTTGTGTGTGCGCGACAAACCATGCCAACTTGTGTGTGCGCGTACATGTGCGTGTGTGTTGAGCACCGTGCAGGAGGAGGTTTGCTCATTCTCTCCCTTGTTCACATGTGTAATTACAGCCCCACAAACTCTTATCCTCCTCCATTTGCAAACAAATGAGCCTCCCAACTGAGGTGCATGGCACAGCATGCAAGAGCAGGGGTTTTCTGTCACCGGGTGAATGGAGGATCACAGCACAGAGCCAGAGCTTCTTTCACAAACATCTTCCCACAAACTATCATGTCTTAACCCATTGAGAACTGAAGCTGATTCTACATGTCTCCTAAATTAACAGTTTTCTGAAAAACGTATGTTTCTATATCACTGGTGCTCAATCTTTTTCATGTCAAGGACCCCCAAAATGATATGTATTCGGCCACGGACCCCCATCAAAATATCTTGTTCCAGGGACCCCCCAGAAGCAAAGATTTGAGTTTTCTCTTTATACATATATATATTCAAAGATTTGCACACATTTTCACGATTTTTCAAAAATAGCAGATCTACAAGCTAGTAGCGCGGCACTCGGTGCCGCGAGCTTGTAGATCTGCTATTTTTGAATAGCCCAAAGTGTAAAATAATGCTTTTTAGCTCAAATCTAAAAATGACACAGTTCCAGGTCTTAATATGGGTTAACTCAAATACAGCATCAGCACCAGCTATATATTTTTTCACATGTATTATTTATTAGTTTTATAGCGATACATTTTGGGGGTGAATACATGTGTTTAGATGCCTGTCAGATGGTCAGAAAATGCTGCTCCGCCTGTCTCCGATGGAATAAACCGGCGTAAACAAATCCTACACGCCTTCAAACCAGACGTGAGATCTGAGCCGGCCGTAAGCTCAAGTCAAAGTCCCGATAGAATGATAAATCCCGACATTTGTGGTGATCTCAGCTACGGCCATTATTTGGTCCACGCCACTTTGATGAATGAAGGCCTACTGTATGTGTGTATAGTGAAAAACCTCACATGATGGATGCACTTAGCCTGGCATGGCCAGACTAATATCACTGCGTAGATATGAGTCTGGAATCTCTGTGTGGAACCTGCATTTCCGAGGGGCAAATAAAAAAAAGGCCTCTGGTGATAAACCCGCCCCATATTTGCTTACTGGACTCTGATTGGTCCCTCACAACTTCGGAGGGAGAGAAATAAAATCTCTATTGAGAGGGGCCAGACCTAATCTGCCAAGGACTCTTTTTTTTTTGCAATGGCAGATTCGTCTGGAACCAGGCTAGGATGCACCTGGGTCAACAGGCGTTTCGGGTCTCGCAACATACACCCTCGCCCAGGTGACCCAGCCAGGGTTGATCAAGCCCCCGACTTACGTCCCAGTAGCCACTCTTATAGAGCAAGACAGGGCCCCTCAATCCGCTTCTCCGGAACTACTCTGCCGGGACTGGGGAGAGGCTCTGTGGATGGCCCCCTGGCCGGGCTCCTCCTTCGTCTCACCAGGTCCAGGACCTGAGCGTTGCGCTGGTGTGATGTTTTTTGGGCCGTGGTGGTACCCGTGGTGGTACTCCGTGGATTTGTTGGGCTTCTTCCTCACGGAAGACACAGCCTGGGGCGCTAACCCATACTGCTCCCAGATGCCGTCTACATTCCGGCTGTCAACCGTCTCTCCAGTGGTCACCAAACAATTCTTGGTTGTCACATAGTCTATTCCTATGAGCCACTATAAATAAAATAACAAATATAGCTGCAAGCAGCAATGAGCGGTTTCGAGAAAACTGGCAGAGTGGCAGACTGGCAGACTGTGACAGAGTGGCAGACTGGCAGACTGTGACAGAGTGGCAGACTGGCAGACTGTGACAGAGTGGCAGACTGGCAGACTGGAAGACTGTGACAGAGTGGCAGACTGGCAGACTGGCAGACTGTGACAGACTGTGGCAGACTGGCAGACTGGCAGAGAGACAGACTGTGGCAGACTGGCAGACTGGCAGACAAACAGACAGACAGACAGTGACAGAGTGGCAGACTGGCAGACTGGCAGACTGTGACAGACTGGCAGACTGGCAGACTGTGACAGAGTGGCAGACTGGCAGACTGGCAGACTGTGACAGAGTGGCAGACTGGCAGACTGTGACAGAGTGGCAGACTGGCAGACAGACAGACTGTGACAGAGTGGCAGACTGGCAGACTGGCAGACAGACAGACAGTGACAGAGTGGCAGACTGGCAGACTGTGACAGAGTGGCAGACTGGCAGACTGGCAGACAGACAGACAGTGACAGAGTGGCACACTGGCAGACTGTGACAGAGTGGCAGACTGGCAGACTGTGACAGAGTGGCAGACTGGCAGACTGGCAGACTGTGACAGAGTGGCAGACTGGCAGACTGGCAGACTGTGACAGAGTGGCAGACAGACAGACAGACAGACAGACAGACAGACAGACAGACAGACAGACAGACAGACAGACAGACAGACAGACAGACTGTGACAGAGTGGCAGACTGGCAGACTGGCAGACAGACAGACAGACAGACAGACAGTGACAGAGTGGCAGACTGGCAGACTGGCAGACTGTGACAGAGTGGCAGACTGGCAGACTGGCAGACAGACAGACTGTGGCAGACTGGCAGACTGGCAGACAGACAGACAGACAGTGACAGAGTGGCAGACTGGCAGACAGACAGACTGTGACAGAGTGGCAGACTGGCAGACAGACAGACAGTGACAGAGTGGCAGACTGGCAGACTGGCAGACAGACAGACAGTGACAGAGTGGCAGACTGGCAGACAGACAGACTGTGACAGAGTGACAGAGTGGCAGACTGGCAGACAGACAGACAGTGACAGAGTGGCAGACTGGCAGACAGACAGACAGTGACAGAGTGGCAGACTGGCAGACAGACAGACAATGACAGAGTGGCAGACTGGCAGACTGGCAGACTGGCAGACAGACAGACAGTGACAGAGTGGCAGACTGGCAGACAGACAGACAGTGACAGAGTGGCAGACTGGCAGACAGACAGACAGTGACAGAGTGGCAGACTGGCAGACAGTGACAGAGTGGCAGATTGGCAGACAGACAGTGACAGAGTGAGAGAGAGGCAGACAGACAGACAGACAGACAGACAGACAGGCTACCAGGAGTATGTTTGTAACAAAGTAAGAATTCCAAATAATGATCAACTCAATGCATTGTTGGGGACAGGGATCAAACCAGCGACCTATGGATTCACAGGCTGCCTCTCTTCTTATTGAACTAGAAATATAGCCTCCCTGATGGTGTCTGTTGATATCTATAGGTTTTTCAGTCCGTTATGAACCAAGCCTCTGTTTTGCTAACTACTCTAGATTACTGGTTGACAAATATTTAGCAATAAAGTTTTGTTTTGTGTTCTTGGAATGGAAAGTAGTGAAAATAGTTGATCTACAAGCTGACAATGTGTTGCTATCTGAAAAGTTGTGAGATTGTAGATTGGCTATTTTCACAAGAAAGTATGTTGTACATAAAAAAACAACTAATCTCAAAAAAGCATTTCATGTTATTGTTTAAAAGTTGCACATGTCTGAATTAACAGGGTCATGTTTTGTACAATGCAATTTAAATGTAAACTGTAATCAGTGGGATTTGAACCAGGGACCTTCGGCACATGAGGCTCACACTCTACTGGTGGAGCTATTGAATCCACAGGATCAGACAGTGAAAAAGGAGAATCTAACAAAACAAAACAAAAGGGCGAATGAAGTACGTCATGCATTAAAAATAACTACTTTCAAGTATCCATTTCTTGTTATTTTTAACAATTGCACATGCATTTATTGATACAGTCATGTTGTGTGCAATGCAATTATAAGTCTACATGAGGTGGGATTCGAACCGGCGACCCTGTGGTTTCAAGGCAGATGAATAAGCGATCAAGCTATTGAACCAACACACCTGAACCTGTGAAAAAGGGCCTCAAACATTTATTTGACACAGTTTCACGCAAATTGCTCAGAAATCCTTGGTTTCAATGTTTTTCAAACTGCTCAATACATTTCGGAATGGAAACTAGTGAAAATAGTCGATCTACAAGCTCACAACGCGTTGCTATCTAAAAAGGTGTGAGATTGTAGATCAGCTATTTTCACAAGAAAGTATGTCATACATAAAAAACAACTACTCTCAAAAGCAATTCATGGTATTGTTTAAAAATTGCACATGTCTGAATTAACAGGGTCATGTTTTGTATAATGCAATTTAAATGTAAACTGTGACGAGTGGGGTTTGAACCGTGGACCTTTTGCACATGAGACTAACACTATATTGATCAAGCTATTCAATCCACAGCCTTGGTCAGTGAGAAGGGAGAATCCAACAAAACAAAACAAAACAAAAGAGGGAATGAAGTACATCATACATTGAAAACAACTACTCTCAATAAGCGTTTCATTTAACAATTGCATGTTTATTCATTGATACAGTCATGTTGTGTGCAATGCAATTGAGTTGAGGTCTACATGAGGTGAGATTTGAACCGGCGACCCTGTGGTATCAAGGCAGATGATTAAGCCATTGGGCCAACAGACCCGAAATGATGAAAAGGGAGTTCACACACATGACACACTTTCACGCAAATTGCTCAGAAATGCTGGATTTAAATGATTTTCAAACTGCTCAAAATTGCAGACAATCTAAGGGCGGAGCTTACTGGTCAAAGTGATAGATATGTTCCTCATTGATACAGTCATGTTGTGTGCAATGCAATTATAATGAAGTCTACCTGAGGTGGGATTCGAACCAGCAACCCTGTGGTTTCAAGGCAGATGATTAAGCTATCAAGCTATTGAACCTACACACCTGAACTAGTGAAAAGGGAGTTCACACACATGACACACTTTCACGCAAATTGCTCAGAAATCCTGGATTTAAATGTTTTTCAAACTGCTCAAAATTGCAGACAATCTAAGGGCAGAGCTTACTGGTCAAAGTGATACATGTGTTCCTCATGAGTCAAGGCACATGTGTAAGCAGGTTTAACGGCTGTCGGCCAAACGAGGCATGACTTTTGCCTGTTTAAAGTTTGCATTTTCAAAAAATTGCTATAGCGCCCCCCTTTGACCAATTGCAGTAAGATTGGTTTCAGTGATACTTGGAATGACCTTCTACAATATTGCAAAGTGTTAAACAAATGCGAGTCTGCATGTATGTTTTAGGGGCAGATGAATAATTGTCATAAAACTGCAATTTTCATTGGCTTATAAAATCTTAACGTTTTCACTTATGGAAAATCCGCTTGCTCACGTCTGTCGGCATTGGTCCAAAGTTCATGTGTATACAGTTTCGTACAGATTGCGCAATCTGTACGAAGGAAGAGTCTTTTTTACTGCTTTTCATAGAATTCGAAATGGTGGGAGATCTAAAGGTCAGAGGTCAAAAGTCAGAGTGTGAAAGTTGTTAGGCATGAGGAGACGCATGTGTGCATCGAAGTTTCATGGCTGTGGGTCAAACAGGGCATGAGTTGTACCTGTTCAAAGTTGGCATATTTCAATTGAGTGCTACAGCGCCACCCTTTGGCCAATGTTTGTGAGTTTCGGGTTTTCGCCGTTTGGCATAGCCCTCTACCATATTGCCGAATTTCATAAAAAGTGACCACGCGGTTAGGCCAGAACTGGCAAAACCGGCGGAAGAATAATGAACTCTTACAGATGTAATAAGGCTTCGAGCCTATTGGCCTCGAAACCTTAATAAAAACATCACATGGAAGCACCTGGGACTTATCATCAGTGTTGTAGCCTGGGGTCAATAGGTCATTCTTTCCCTAGAATACTAGGCATCCCATGCCAGGGGGTAACGCGTTACAAGTAATGCCGTTACTGTAATCGGATGACTTTGTTGAGGTGAACAGTTGAATTCTGGGAAAAATCTGATCTATAGCAGATCTTGTGTTGCAACACGTTGAGCTTATAGATAAGTAGATCAACATTCAACATTCAATTAAATTAATACACAAGAAATTCACTGAGCAACCTTTCTTTCTAAAACCATGTGCTGCTCCACACACCTCAAACAGCATGTGACATATACAAAGCGGCAACAAGCTGTTAGCCTTTTCCATGTAAACAGCTTGTCAAACCCTGTCTCCGAGAGAGCAAGGAAGAATGGCAGCATAGAAATGAGATGGCTGCAATCAAAACAGAAGGTATTTAAAATTCAGGTCACAATGACATATGAAGGAAGATGGACACACACACACACACACACACACACACACACACACACGATTTGTTTGACATTAAAACTGTGATAGATGCATTGTCATTGGATTGGCATGAAAAGAATGGAGAAACCTTTTCCCTTGGGACGGTCTGACATGACATGGTACTTAGCACGACATGATATGCAACGTGAAAATGGTATATACACGCTTCCACACATGTGGATGCAAGCATGCACGCATGTGTGCACGCGCACACGCTCACGCTCACGCTCACGCACGCACGCACGCACGCACGCACGCACGCACGCACGCACGCACGCACGCACGCACGTACAATCAAACAAACAAAAAAACACTCACAAACAAACACACACAAACACACAGTAATATAAAACATTCATTGACGAAGCGGCATAATCATATGCATTTAGATAACAGCTGTGCTTTTTCACAACACTGTAGTGTAGACGGGGCTCTTGTTGATGAAAATACCGACTTCTCTGTCTCACTGCGACGTCATGTTGTTGTCACTGTTGTTCACTTTCCAACGTGGCCAATTACTGAAGAGTGAATTTAGCCGTGTTTATGAAAATGCATTTCGTTTATGAATATGGATAGGTCTGGGTCTGTTTTTTGCTCGCTCGCCGTATACAGTACATCTGATGTCTCTTCCACTATCATTTTCCCCTTCTCCTCCCTCCCTCGTTCCTTCCTTCCTTCCTTCCTTGTATTCATCAGATGACTTCAGTAATCTGCATGTCATGTACAATTAAGTGGATTTAAGGAGAGAAGGGTGAAGAGCAAAGGGATGTGTGTGAGGGAGAGAGAGGGGGGAGAGAGACCTGGTGTGTGAGACCTGGTGTGTGTGTGTGTGTGTGTGTGTGTGTGTGTGTGTGTGTGTGTGTGTGTGTGTGTGTGTGTGTGTGTGTGTGCGTGCGCGCGCGTGCGTGCGTGCGTGCATGCGTGTGCGCGTGTGTGTGAATGCATGCACACATGCACGTACTGTATGTGTCTGCATGCGTGCTTGCATGCCTGCGTGCGTGCGTGCGTGTCATAGCTGTGAGGTATAGGGTTATGACACATGATAACAGTGACATGTTGCAGCAGTAGTTATACTGGAGGCAGAACACACTTTCATCTCTACAAACATACACGCATGTGCATGCACGCACGCACACTAAAACAGAGACATAATAATCACCCTCCTAATCCCCAGTGGACACACACACACACACACACACACACACACACACACACACACACACACACACACACACACACCAAGTACATTTAATCAAGTACTGTACTCTGTACTTAAGTACAATTTTGAGATACTGTAACTTTATATTTGCAATTTTCTATACTTTTACTACTCCACTACATCTCAGAGACATGTATTGTACTTTTTACTCCACTATTATTATTTGAAAACTTTTGTTAATAGTAACTTTGTAGATTTGTATTATTATTACAAAACATACATTAAAGGTAGGGTAAGTGATATTTTTTGGTTAAAACAAAAAGTATTTTGTTAACACATCGGGTGCCAGCATTTTTTCATAACAACTTACCGTGGGTGCCAGCATTCTCCCCATTGACTGCGCTTTGCTGTTTAAAGCTTCCGCGTGCGTTACAAGCAAATCCACCCAAAAAAAAAGCATTGATTCATGTTCTACAGGCTGGAACCATAACATTTCCCTGCCGAGGAGAAAAACAAAAAAAACAAAAAGACTAAACTCACGGTTCAGACCGTGTTCGGCACCGAAGCAGCGGAAGCACTACTATGTAAACACACGGTTCAGACCGTGTTCGGCACCCGATGTGTTAAAAGGTTAAAATACTATATTATGATAGTAATCATTGCTATAGAGTGTTTTTGCAGTAACAGGAGTCTCCCTGTCTCTCCAGCTCTTTAATAAACAGAAAATACATTTTTCGGTAGGTGTCAAAATCTCAGCCAATCAGGAGAAAGTACCAATTTTTAAGCTTAATTTGTATAGTGTTCCAGTTCAAATGTTGTCAGCTCATTTCTTAGTGTCATCACTTCCAATTTCACTTGTTTAATCTGTATCCTGATTGAGTTCTCTGTTCTGGTTGGAAAAAAATGGAAATGAAACTGAAACTGAAACGAAAATGCATTTTCTGTTTTATAAAGAGGTGGAGAGCCAAGGAGACTCCTAATACTGAACAAACACTCTATAGCAATGAGTACTATCAGAATATAGAGCTATTTAACACTTATTTTAACCAAAGCAAATCACTTACCCTACCTTTAACTACTTCAGCCCTATTTCAACTTCTACCTACAAGCTCACAACACGTTACAATGCAACATGTCGTGCGCTTGTAGATTTGCTATTTTCAAAAGATGTTATTATAAATTTTACAGATGATAACTTGTGAAACGGGACTAGTCTGCAAAAAGCCAGCTCTCCACCGCACCGATTTTGGGCCGACTTGGCGTCGGGAAGCGTTCCATATCGTCGTCCAGTCGGTTAGGGGTCCGTCGGGTGCATGGTCCGTCGGGACCTTTTCGGCCGACCCAGAGCCAACCGGACATGTTCAGTTCTTTGGGGAGTAGCCATGTAGCAGAGAAGAAGTGTGACAACAACATAGAGCGAGGGCTTTCGGTGTTGCCAGATTCTGTGAGAGAAACAAGTGACCATGTCTATGAAAACCTACATTCACTGTTTCTCGTTGTCACTCCCAGAGAGAGAGATTGATTGATTTTACCTACTTTTGCGCTGTGGTGATGTAATTTATTGGGAGCAGGTGTGTAAGATTCCAATAGTATAAACATTTTAATTGGCTTTCATATACTCTTAATATATTTTTTTCAAATGAGATTTGTATAGATCGAAATGTGCTCAGTTTTGGCTATTTTCTGGGTGTAAATTTCAATTATTTTTTTATTTATGTATTTATTTTTTATTATTCGAATAACCGTTTTCAAAAATGTTGTGTACACATCAGCAGTGGTGGAAAAAGTACTCAAATGTTTTACTTAAGTAAAAATATCAATGCAATAGAACTCTGAGTCTTGTTACATTTTAATAGGTGTGTAACTCTGAGAGTGTACAAATGGAACCAAATGGACTCGTAAGGGTCCATTTGGTTCCATTTGTACACTCCATTTGTACACTCCATTTGTACACTCTCTTCTTAACGGTACAACTGACCTTAACCCTGCTTAGAAGAACCTAGCAGAGAACCACATAACTCTAAAGTCACCCTTATGTGAAGCCCAGCAAAATGTCAGCACTTTGGAGAAGACTTGCCTTCCTATTCTTGCAAGGACCAAATGTCCCCACAAGAAGTACAAGTGATATTAATTCTCGCACGCACACGCACACACACGCACGCACACGCACGCACGCACACGCACACACACACACACACACACACACACACACACACACACACACACACACACACACACACACACAGAGTGTGGTATCAGTGCCAAGGTGTTAATTCCCACTGATAAATGTCTATATATATATTCTGGAGGAGATGGTTATTTGGCATTACTAGCTCTGTTTCTCACCTCTAAGTTGAGATGGAATCCACTCCTGGCCAGTTGGCAGTGACGGTGGCTCTGGGACAGTTGGCAGTGTCCGTGGCTCTGGGACGAGGTAATTTGGCCGGCTGGCACACTGACATGTCTCTCCGTGTCTGAGCTGCTGTGCTATCTCTATTTCTCTCAACAGGACAGCTTGGCTGCATGGCCACCAAGAGATTCACACACATTGTTCTCCACCTAAAATTAAGTCAGTGTAGCCTGAGATCTTCAGTTTGGTCCAACTTCTGAATAGATTTTGGGGTAAAGTAATATAAAACTATTTATCTTATAATACAAAGCACAAAGTTCAGCTTCGTGTCCTGTTATCACTGTCCTCCTCTTAACATTGTTTAGTTATGTTCAACAACAAGAACATGTACAATTTCAGTACAAAGTTCGCCACAATGTCCTTTGTTTGTTTAGGCTTTGTTTTCCCCAAAAGATACTTCTTAGCCACCCCAGTCACGTTAATATTTCCGTAGTTTTCGTATTATGTACATCCCAAAGAAAACATTATTAACCACGTTATCGTCTATTCTGACATAACACACAACAGTAACTGTTGCCTAACAACAGCGATTTGCACTGATGTTTTTTTTAAAGATTTACATATGACCATGTCAACATTTATTTGGAAAAATAGACGCCCCAAAATGAAATTGGCAAAGCCCCAGCTCCCAGTGGAAAATGGAGGCTTAGCAGTACCAAATATTCATTATAATCATTGGGCAATAATAGTGAATAACTTATCAGAATGGGTGGAACAAGACCCTAAATCAACGTGGCTGGACCTGGTACCACAAGGATAAGTAACTCTACGTCTACAGTATATCACTACCAAGTCTACCATTCATAAATGATGCTATAACTATCACTAGGTACTGGTCACAATTTTATTGTGAACAATACCCTGAGTATTATGGGATCATATAAGGAAGGCATGTTTAATGTTTAAGAATTTTTCTTTTTATGCACCGTTCGTTAACTCTTTGCCTGGCACCGACGACATTTCTTGTCAGATTCTGCTAAGGCGCAGCCTGCCACTGATGAGTTTGACGAGATTTGTCAGTGGTTTTCCACCAGATGGCGCTGTTTGCTAAGCTATGAATGATGCCTTGCCTGTCAGAAAAGGATAGACCTGGAAATGACGTAATTTAAAAATTAAAAAACAGCTTGTTTACTTCGAATTTTATTCCGTCATGTACTGATCCTGGGTTTAAGGAATGGTATACAGTAGGTGATGAAATAACTTTATCAAGACGGTACCATGAAATCCTTTAAACAACTCAAGAACACAAGAAAAGTATGGGCTGTCTGAGATACACTTCTTTAGATTTTTGCAAATTCGAAGTTATTTAAATTCTATACCCCAATATAAAGAAGGAAAAGCACCTGAGCAAATTGAGTAGCTCGTTCGCCAGATCTGCCTGCTGAAGAAGAAAATAAAAGTGTTGTATTTATAAAAAAAACTATTTCCTTAAGGATCGTTAGTACAATCTGCAGCAGGCAGTCGTGGGAACGGGACCTGCAAACTGCAATCACTAACCATCAATGGAAAAAAATCATGTTAAATAGTAAAAGGATATGTAACAATTACAAATTAAATTTAAGATTATACATAAATTACAAACTACACCATATTAAAGGAGCAAATATGATAAAGACTGCTCCTTAAACTGCTGTTTAAGATGTAAGAAAAACGTAGGCACATACATGGATCTAATGTGGCTATGTCTAGAAATTAAAAAATGTTGGGTTGAAATGAATAACCAAATATCAATTATAACAGGGTATAGGACTTTACAATGTATCTTGGGTTTACACCCAGCTACACCTCAATTAAACAGATTCCTAAGTATTTTATGGGTGCAAGGTTGTCAATATTACAATGTTGGCTTGATGATGTTGCACCATCAGTTTCAAGTTGGCTTCATAATGTTCTGCAACTGCTCCCATTAGAACGGCTCACCCATGTTTTCTCCCAGGAGACATGTTGGGGAATATATGGGAGAAGAATATGCTGAAATATTGTCACAGAGTTTTGCAAATTAGGGAACCAAGTAACACCCAAGGGGTAGAATCCCTGTCATATAGAAAGGTTTTATGATTTGGAAGGCTATGAGTATAAAGGAGAAGATGATGTATGTATGTAAGTTAGTTTGTTTGTGATAGGGTTAAATGTTATCTGTTGTACAGTATGAGTCATGTATCAGTTTGTGGAAATGTGTACAAACAAATGAAAATACAATTATTGAAAGAACGGAAATAATTCATACCCCAAAGTTGAGTGGCATGTGTGGCTTAAATGTGTGTGTTACTTAAGCCTATTCCCTTTTGGAGACAAGTAAGCAGCAGTACTGACATTATTCACATGGTGACCATTTTGTTCTTACATCATACTCGTATGATTTAAGAGCACAATGGCTGTCCTGTGAATAATGGTCAATTAGGCCAAGTCCTAGGAGAATGTTTGGAGCTGGGCAGACACTTTAACGCGTACTCAGGCACTTTGGAATTCTGATTGGTGAAGCAACACACTACAGTCACTGGGACGCTACAGTCACTGGGTGTTAAAAAACAGTTCTGAAAGCTAAAATAAAGGAAACCCGAAACTTGAGATTGATTCAGTAAGTCTCTGTTCTTTTAAATGTATTTTCACAGTGCTTATTCACTGTCTAAACTTATATTTCTGGCTGCACATTATTGTATTTGGCAGAACACAGGATCAAAGTGCTTTTGTTTAAAACAAGGGGGGTAATCAGAACGTCCTCTGATCAACACAGTGACGTCAGACTTTTGGAACAAAACTTTTCAAGCCCATATATCCGCTTTTAATAATACCGTACGCTTGCTTCCTTTCTTCTCAGCAGTGCACCTCTCTTGGAACGAAACCCAGACTACCAATAAAACACTAACGCATGCAGTCTTTAACCCACTCCAAGTCTCCAGCCACGATGGCCCGATTCCAAATCCACCCCCATGGACCGCTTCCAAAGCCGCGGTGTCCTACCTCAAAACGCACTCCTAGACCTGTGAAAGCATATGGAATGATCGTATCAAGGATTGAGGACTTGGGGATTGCACGTCAAAAATTAGTGTAGAGGTGAAATGGAAATCAACGCTCTCTCTCTCTCTCTCTCTCTTTCTCTCTCTCGCTCTCTCTCTCTCTCACACACACACACACACAAATGCCCTTTGCCAAACAAAAATATACATTAAACCCATTTAGACCTGAGGCAGATTCTAAAAAGATCCTTCTAAATCCTAACAGTTGTCTGGAAAATGTCTGTTGCTATAGCTAAAATTTCGTTAAAAGGTTAAAGCACTATATTCTGATATAATCATTGCTATAGAGTGTTTGTTCAGTAACAGGAGTCTCCCCGTCTCTCCAGCTCTTTAATAAACAGAAAATACATTTTCTGCTAGGTGTCAAAATCTCAGCCAATCAGGAGAAAGTACCCATTTTTAAGCTTCATTTTTATAGTGTTCCAGTTCCAATTTTGCCTGCTCATTTCTTAGTGTCATCACTTCCAATTTCACTTGTTTAATAGGGGTGTCACGATTCACTTACCTCACGATTCGATTCAAAATCGATTCCTAGGGTGCCGATTCGATTAAAATTGCGATTCTGCGATTAATTGATATTCGATTCGATTCTGCGATTTATTGCGATTTTCTAGGGTGCCGATTCGATTAAAATTGCGATTCTGCGATTTATTGCGATTTTCTAGGGTGCCGATTCGATTAAAATTGCGATTCTGCGATTAATTGATATTCGATTCTGCGATTTATTGCGATTTTATAAAAAAAAAAAAAAAAAATTAAAAAAAAAAAAAAAAAAAAAAATTAAAAAAAATTTAAAAAATCGATTTTAATATTTTGATTCGATTTTTAAAATCGTGGCATTAAGAATCGCGATTTATTCATGAATCGATTTTTTTTGACAGCCCTAATGTTTAATCTATATCCTGATTGAGTTCTCTATCCTGATTGGATAACATTGGAAATGAAACTGAAACTGAAACGAAAATGCATTTTCTGTTTTATAAAGAGCTGGAGAGACAAGGAGACTCCTTTTACTGAACAAACACTCTATAGCAATGAGTACTATCAGAATATAGAGCTATTTAACACTTAATTTAACCAAAGAAAATCACTTACCGTACCTTTAACTATTGAACAGCAAAAAACATGGTGTTAATAACTTTATAATAAGTTTTCCCCCATGACAAATTTCCAACTGGTTACTGGTGATATTAATGGTGACACTGTTGATACTAATGGTGGTACTGAACCTGAACCCAGTCAGTATCACCATGAAGAGCAGGTGTTGGACCCCGTGGCACACAGAGTCTGCCAGAGTCAGATTGACAAAGGCCTTGATGTTCAGCTGGAGAGAGAGAGAGAGAGAGAGAGAGAGAGAGAGAGAGAGAGAGAGAGAGAGAGAGAGAGAGAGAGAGAGAGAGAGAGAGAGAGAGAGCTGGTAGAGTGCCAGACATAGGCATAGAAAATGTAAGGATGCAAGTGACAATGACAACACAGACGAGAGGCAGGCAGTCAATCAATCAATCTTCAAAACCCTCCATACTGTATGTATGTAAAGAGAGGCCTCCGTCTGTCTAGACCTTCTAGCCTCAAACACATACAGAGAGTAAACAAGGTAAGACTGTGATTGTCACCACTTAAAAAAACAAGTCAGCCTGCTGGTCTCAGAGATGTGTCCTTTATATTTAGCAACAGTACAAAACACCGGCTACAAAAGCTGGAAAACAAGCAAACTAGAGTGAAAGGGGAGAGGAGCACTTGTCCAAGCAGCTTTAATCACCAGATGCCTTTTCAACATGATGATAATAATTCGTTGCTGTCCGGCAGAAACCAGCTAACTCCATTTTGACGCTTTTGCATTTTTTTTTCCATAAATCAGTGCCATTGAACACCCTTTACGTCTGTGTTTTGGTTAAAAAAAAAATCACACCCAGTGTAAAGAGAGTGGTGCCTTTATGTGTTTTTACTCATTTTAACATCTTTTACGTATTTTTACTCATGTTAAGATTTTTTTTTCTCAGTTTAAGTATTTTTACTCACGTTAAGTATTTTTACTCAAAAGTGTGTGTGTGTGTGTGTGTGTGTGTGTGTGTGTGTGTGTGTGTGTGTGTGTGTGTGTGTGCGCGCGCGTGTGTGTGTTGCACTCCTGTTTGTGTATAATTAGTGTAACTGGTTGCATCTTTGTGTTGCAATCAGCCACAGCTGTTGAGGTCATGCTGAGGTCGTGCTCAAACATACGCACAGACAGGGTCGTGCTCAAACATACGCACAGACAAAGCCAAACATAGGAGTGGTTAGCACCACTAAAAAATATTGAACCAATGAAAAGCATTAAAAAGCGCTTCTGTCAAAAATCACAAAGGGGAGGTAGGGGGTGTTGTCCGCTTAGTAGTGATGCGCGGGTCGGGTTTTTTCATGACCCGCCCCGCCCCGCCCCGCGACGGAACGCAACCCGCCTCAACCCGCCCCGCGAACCCATATGTAAATCTATGGCTCAACCCGCCCCGCGACCCGCGATTTTTTTTTTATTCTGTAAAATTATGGTTAGAAAATAATCCCCAAGTGTATTCAAACTGTTTTATTGTTATTATTCTTATTCTTATTAGGAATAAAGACAAAACAAGAGCATGTTATTATTTTTCTTTTTTTTGCGTGTGAGAGCGCGTGACCCGCTCACCCTCAGCCCGCATCATTTTCTCCGAAATTCTGACTTGACCCACCCGCGCCGCGGGTTGACCCGCGGATCCCGCGGGTTACGGGTCAACCCGCGCATCACTACCGCTTAGCCTAGTTGTGTTATGACTGCCTGTGTTAGGAAGTTGTTGTATTTAATTTATGTTGTTTGTTTTTATGTTTATTTATTTATTTATTTATTTTTGTATTATTATCTGTACTGTTGTGTTGTTGGTTTTGTCTTTTATGTTTTGTCATGTTTATTTGTTGGAAAAAGAATAAATACTTTAATTACAAAAAAAAAAGCGCTTCTGTCAAAACCAGCTAACACCATTGGATCCTCAAACTGTCAGCTAAACCAAACCAAACTCCACCAGAGTTCTTAGCTGGTTTAGCTGACTCCAGGCTCCACCCCCTTTTGACCTCCAACCTCATTGTGAGCTTGGAGGTCCATTCAGCTGTTCTTATCAATGATGAACAAAACCTCCTAACTCCACTTTTTTAAATTTCCTGAAAAATGAACATTTTGGAGTTGGCTGGTTTCTGCCGGACAGCAGAGATATAATCCAATATGATAATTATAACCACAATATTAACTAGAAAATGTGCTCCTCGGCCAGCGGACCCGTGCTATTTTAACCAAAGGAAATCACTTAACCTATCTTTAACCATAGTTTTCTAGAAATTCTAGTTCTAATTCTTACCAAAGATAGAACATGTTACTATATCATAGCAATTATATTATTATAGCAATAAGTAATGAGATACAGAGGTGGTAAGCAACCACAATCAAATCAACCATCGAACAGTCATTATTACTACACCAAGCTTCAGACGATGATTTGCTGCTTCTTCAGTTCGCGTACTGGGAGTTAGTTGCATTGTGTGATCTCAGCTGTGATCTCAGTTTGTACTGGAAAGTACTGTTCCTGATTGATCCTGTCTAAGCTATTTATATTACATCAGAATATGTAATATAGACCTGCCAGCCACTGGCAGGTCTTGACCAATGTTAGGTGTTCTCAGACGGACACACACGCACGGTTGGGTAATTTGTACTGGAAAGTACTGTTCCTGATTGATCCTGTCTTACCTATTTATATATTGTGATGTCACATGCAGCTTGACCAATGTTGGGTGTTCTCAGACGGACACGAGACGGACGGAGAGGAAAAGATACTCTCCATTAAGTCTGTCAATATTGCATATTGTCACGTGTCACTTGACCAATGTTAGCTTGGCTGATGGATAGGTGTTAAAGGTGATTAAAGATAGGGTAAGTGATTTCCTTTGGTTAAAATAGCACAGGTCCGCTGGCGGAGACCTGTGCTCCGAGGTCGTGCATGTGATGTCACATGCAGCTTGACCAATGTTGGGTGTTCTCAGACGGACACATAGAGACGGACGGAGAGGAAGAGATACTCTCCATTAATCCTGTCAATATTACATATTGTCACGTGTCACTTGACCAATGTTAGCTTGGCTGATGGATAGGTGTGGGGAAACTGGGAAACTAGGGAAACTTATTTATATATATTTATTTATATTCTGCTAATATCCCCTGACTAAATGTTAGCTTGGCTGATGGCACTGATGTCACTTCGAAACATGTAAACAATGTTTCGAAGTGACACACCTATTTATAGGTATGTATTTCGTCATGCGCCTCGCTAGCCAATCAAAGCACACCCTTTCAACATATTGTCACGTGTCACGTGAAGCTTGACCAATGTTAGCTTGGCTAGGGGGGGGGAGACACACACAGCGGGACGGGAACGAAAACATACATGCCTTCGGCCTGGCGGAGACAATAAAGTAAAAGAGCCTCCTCATTGATGAAAACTGCTCTTGATTCTCTCCTTACAGTCCATTACATGGCTGAGGAGAAATGGTAATGTAATAACTGCTGGGTAATGTTATAATTGGCCAGATGAGACTACAAAAAAAATAATAATAAAGCTTGTAAATCTTTCTGCCAGATATTGTAATAAACGTGATTGCATCTTCATCGCTCCACTGTCCTTGTAATAATCATTCTAACATCACATTCACCGTAGAAACCTGCGTAATGTGTAGTGATTGGTCATTACTGCATCTTGAAAAATAATTATTGAAAAAGAACTCTAGTAGTGTCGATAAAGACACATCACCTTACCGAGGCCTCCCAGTTGTAACATTTACAACATCCTGTGTGAGAAAAGGACACTGTGGATATTTTATAGTTTGGACACGATCCCATCTGAGAAGCTACAGTCCCAACAAGGACTCCTAATTGGACGTAACCCATAAACAGGCTGTAAACCAGGCTGAGCTTTAAGTGTCTGGGAGGGCTGGAACGGAACCAACTGGAAACCAGTGGCGTGCGGAGCGTTCCTTACTGAGGTCTCCCAGCTGGACGTGTCCCAGGACATAGAGGCCGCTCTTCTGGATGTCGTTGATGAAGGTGATCAGACCCACGCTGCTCCAGGGGTTGGACATCATCAATTTACTATTCATAATTTAGTCATTTAGCACAGTAGTTCTCAACCATTTCAGGCCATGACCCCCCAAAATAATCATATTTGAACTGGGTACCCCCCACCCTGACAACACTTGGAATGTAGGAGTTGAGGCATTACATTTGGTTTTACTCGGTTCCGCAGACAAAGCTTGTAGATCGGCAATTTCTTGCCTCTTTCTTATATTATTTGACAATTTGGGCAATGTTTGACCAGTTTTTATATAGTATAGTCTATTGATTACTTTTGATGCA
Source organism: Gymnoscopelus microlampas (assembly GCF_963454915.1). NCBI lineage: Eukaryota > Metazoa > Chordata > Actinopteri > Myctophiformes > Myctophidae > Gymnoscopelus > Gymnoscopelus microlampas. The sequence continues at coordinate 54,958,089 of NC_139945.1, forward strand.
GTAATGGTCTTTTTCTTTTCTTTCTTTCGGGTGTTATAAAGGTCTTAAATTGTCACTTCATTATCGTGTCCCGACCCACAGGTTGAGAACACTGATTTAGTCTTATCCAGAGCTACTTAGAATAAGCAAGGTAATCACATACATAGAATGCAGAGAGACAAGTGTTCTCTATCGTATCGAGACTATCTCTCCACCCAACATATTTCATATGTATGGGGGAATGACCCCACCTCGCATAGAACGTGGATATTTCTTTAAGACACACCAGTCCTACTGGCACGCCCAGCCCTATATAAGGCCCGGCTGTGCGTGATTACACTGATTTTTTGATCTCCACCAAGCAGTCAAGAGCGTGGTCTTAGGAGCAGAAAACAACAGTATCTTTGTAAAAAAAAAATATATTATTATCACATTTTTAGTAGAAACTACTCACGGGTTGGCAGCCGCTGAAATCCACTGCAAGGTGCAGTCAGAGAGCCGGTGCCAAGGCGCTCCTCTCGGGGTTGCTGTCACCGCTCGTGTGTAGTCCAAACAAACAAAGTGAGTAAGTGTGCAGTCACTAATAGCCTGCTATACGGCGTATCACCGGCTAGGTCGGTTCACGCGTTCGTGGCGGAGTCTCGTCAGTGGGAACACTTGACGGGGCGCGCTGGTGGTCTGATTAAACACACTTAAAACAGCCATTATACCCGCTATACGGCGTATTACCGGCGAGGCCGGTTCACGCGTTCGTGGCGGAGTCTCGTCAGTGGGAACACTTGACGGGGCGCGCTGGTGGTCTGTTTGCAAACATAACAAACGGGGCAGCCATTATACCCGCTATACGGCGCATTACCGGCGAGGCCGGTTCACGCGCTCGTGGCGGAGTCTCGTCAGTGGGAACACTTGACGGGGCGCGCTGGTGGTCTGCCAAAATATACCCTGGGTGGCCATTATAGCCCGCTATACGGCGTATTACCGATCGTGTCGGTTCACGTGTTCTGTCTGTGGAGCTGGTGGCAGTAGCACTAGACAGAACACGCTGGTTGGCCAGGGGTCCCCTGGACAGTCATTGCGCGCTATACAGTGTATCGCCGACTGTGTCGGTTTACGCGGCTGTGGCGTAGTTTCGCTGGTGATACCAGCGGAGAGCATTCATACTGCCGGGGGCCAAGCGGGGCGCACCATATATGGTGTGTTGTACGGCGGAGCCGGCTACACATAGGTGCGACTCTGCATTGTGGTGCGCGTTTCACAACACAGAAGCAGGAAGTGTTTGGGGAGCTCCAGGCTGAGGCTGGAGCCCCGTGCCTGGGTCTTAGGGTACCGGCTATTGCCTTGATTAGGTAATGCAAGCCGGATAAATTGGGGCAAATTGCTCAATTCCTATAAATCCCTATTCTAAGCACGGCCAAACAGAAGAGAAGAAATAGAGAATATATATTGATATAATAGATACACATATATTGGTGTGTAGATATATGTATATATATATATATATATATATATATATATATATGGATATATATATATATGTATATATATATGTATGTGTAGATATATATGTATATATACATTTACTTATATACATATATACATATAGATATATTTCTTTATAAATAAATAAATAAATAAAGACGCTGGAGATGGCGACAGCAGGCGGCTTCTCTTGTGCTGCATGTGGGGTGCGTATGCCCCCGGAGGATGGCCATGACCAGTGTGCGCCCTGCCTGGGACCTGGTCACGCCATAGCAGCTCGTAAGGATCCCGCCTCCTGTATGAATTGCTTCATTTTACCAGCTAGGGCTAGGGAGGCTAGGTGCCTATTGTTTGGAGGACAAAAGCCAGCCGTGCCCACTCCAGCCCGGCAGACTAAGCGTCCCAGGGAGACAGAGCTGGGGGAGCCAAGCTCGGGCTATGCCCCCCCTCAGTTACTCACCCTGCCTGGTGTAGGTTGGTCGGAAGAGGCTGACGAAGACGACGAGGATGAGGAGATTGATGTCGTATCAGTCCTAGATGAGGAGGCCATTCCCTCTGCCCAGCCACAGGATACAGAGGATGAAGAGGGCGATGAGCGCACTCCGTTGTCCCCCATCATTCAGGGTCTGGTAGAAAGGGCATCGAGGACCCTGGGGATCGCTACCTCAGCAGAAGCCTCTGCCCCCTCCCTCTTCGACGACATCGGGGAGGCTGCAGCACCTCCCTTCTCAGTGCCTATCCTTGAAGATTTCGAGAGGTTGATCCGGGGGCAGTGGGCTGACCCCTCCCGGCCCTTCCGCCTCTCCAAAGAGGGCAGGCTACTTGCTGCTACCAAGGATGGGGGGAACATCGGTTGTGACCGGCTGCCCCCTGTGGACAGGACCTTGGCCGCATTGATCTTGCCCTCAAAATCTATTCTGGGCGTGGCAGGTGCCCCCAGTAAGAACTGTAGGGTGATGGAGGCCTTACTGGCCAAGATGCACGGAGCCATGGCGGTCCAGACGCGGCTAGCTAACACAGGGGCTATTCTGTCACTATACCAGCGCCAGCTCACACGGCGCTTGGGGGACGAGAATAGCCCCGACCTTATTGAAGAGCTACAGCAACTAGCGTGCATACTCCCCAAGCTGTTCAAAGAACAGGCAGCGGCAGCGGGCAAGGCGCTGGCTGCTCCCTGGTCGGTGAGGCGCCATCTGCTGCTGTCCCAGTCCAGGCTGCAGCAGGAGGACCGAGCCTGTCTGATGAAGCTGCCCGTTGAGCCATCGGCCATGTTTGGCGAAGGAGCCAGTGTCTTGCTCTAACGAGCTCAGGAAGCCCGTAGATGTGCACAGGAAGTCTCCGGTTCCTTCGGCTGCCGCAGGGGTGTGCGTAGGACACCAGCGGCTGCGGGCAGGGAGCAGGATGGGAACCCTCAGGGGCTCTCGGACGACCTGAGGACTGTATTGGATGCCTCTAAATGGTAAATGGTGCATTTATATAGCGCTTCTATCCGAAGCGCTTTACATTGATTGTGCCATTAACCCATTCACACACACATTCATACACCGATGGCGGAGGAAACCATGCAAGGTACCAACCTGCTCATCGGGAGCAATTAGGGGTTCAGCGCCTTGCTCAAGGACACTTCGACACTAACTCTAGGGGAGCGCCCCAGCCCGGGATCGAACTGGGAACCTTGCGGTTTTCCAGCTCACACTACCCGGCCACTCTACCCCTGAGCCACTGCCTCTAGGCAGAGTAGTCGGAGGCGCGGCGGTCGGCGTGGTGGCAGAGCTCGGGGCAGAGGCCCCCGAGGGACGTCGCCTTCGTCCTGACGCCAGCAGGAATCCGGCTCTCCCCCTTGTCCCCTCAGCCCGTCACAGAGCCTGTCACCCCTTTCCCAGGAAGCAGGGACTTCGGCTCTGGGCCTGGACCCTGAGAGGGCCGGCCTTCTGGCAATGGGTCTGCCACACACGGTGGTGCGAACCCTGCAAGGGGCAAGAGCTCCATCTACAAGGGCCATATACTCATACAGATGGGGGCTATTTGAGCTATGGTGTCGGGAGCACCAAGCAGACCCACTCTTGTGTGGGTCACGAGAGATCCTGCTTTTCCTGCAGGATCAGTTGGACAAAGGAAAAGCTTTTTCAACCCTTAGGGGTATGGTGGCTGCCATCAAGGCTGCCCGTGTAGGGGAGTGCAGGCTTTCTGCAGAATGCTGTAACCTGGTTACACTCTTCCTGAAGAGCGCCCGGAGACTCAGAGCTCGGGCTAGGGCCCCACTGGTTCCACCTTGGGACCTGGGATTGGTCCTGGAGGCTCTACAACGAGCCCCCTTCGAACCCCTGGAGTCAGCGAGTCTAAAATGCCTGTCACTCAAGACAGCATTCTTGTTGGCGGTCACGTCGGCAAAAAGAATTGGGGAGTTGCAAGCTCTGTCAGTCCATGAGGAGCTTTGCAGGTTTAGGCCGGACGATGGAGGAGTAGTGTTACGTCCCAACCCGGCCTTTCTCCCCAAAGTAATCTCAGAGGCACATCTCAACCAGGTGATCGAGCTCGGTCCTCTCTTTGACATACAGACAGATGGAGTACGGGGACAGAATCGGTCCCCTCTCTGCCCTGTTAGGGCACTGGAGTCATACATCAGGGCCACACGTGCGTGCCCACAGAGTAACGGACCAGCTCCTCGTGTGCTTTAAGCAGGAGTGCATGGGTAGACCGCTATCGAAGGCCAGACTGTCCCACTGGATCACAGAAGTGATCCAGCAGGCATATACGCAGGCAGGAGTACCAGTGCCACTTGGTGTGCGGGCACACTCCACCCGTGGGATGGCGGCCTCCTGGGCTCTATGGAATGGTGCGTCGCTGTCAGAGATCTGCACAGCAGCAACATGGTCGACTCCATCGACATTCACCCGGTTCTACCGGCTGAACGTGGCGGCATCCGCTCCCTTTGGGGAGTCGGTCTTGCGTACGGCTCAGTGGTAGGTGTCACTGTCACCTTCACCAGTCAAGTCGGCCTTGCGTCTGGCGGGCCGGCTTGAGCGGCCCTTCACCCCTGTGGTCACTGGCCTTAGCGTCTTGCGGGGCCGGGCTCTGGGTAGCGCCTTGCGCCTGGGCATTTAGCGGCGGATGGCGTCTGGCTGTCCGGCCGCCCCAGGGGTTGTACATATTTTCAGTTGTACATACTTGTAAATATTCTACATTTTACATACTTGTACATATTATAAATTGTACATAGTTGTAAATATTTTAAAATTGTACATAGTTGTAAATATTGTAAAATTGTACATAGTTGTAAATATTTTAAAATTGTACATAGTTGTAAATATTTTAAAATTGTACATAGTTGAAAATATTTTAAAATTGTACATACTCGTACTGTACATATTGTAAAATGTACATAATTGGAAATATGCTAATTGTACATACTTGTAAATATTTTAAATTGGACATAATTGTAGAATATTTTAACGTCAGTGTGTGCTGGGTCGTAGCCCGCTGGTGTTGGCTCTAGGGGTCTGGGACTGCTTCGCTTCCTCACGAGGTGTCTTACAGAGTTCCCCATACATATGAAATATGTTGGGTGGAGAGATAGTCTCGATACGATAGAGAACGTTCGGTTACGCTGTAACCTTTGTTCTCTGAGTGAAGAGACTATCTCTCCACCTAGATGTCGCTCGTCAGCGGTGTCGATCAAAGTAAAACCAGTGTAATCACGCACAGCCGGGCCTTATATAGGGCTGGGCGTGCCAGTAGGACTGGTGTGTCTTAAAGAAATATCCACGTTCTATGCGAGGTGGGGTCATTCCCCCATACATATGAAATATGTTGGGTGGAGAGATAGTCTCTTCACTCAGAGAACAAAGGTTACAGCGTAACCGAACGTGTAGTGCCTCAAGAAATCCCAGGTAAGAATCAAGAACCTAGCATCTGTTTAAACAATATACAATCGAAATAACAATCTGTACATTGAAACTATGGGATACCGGGTAAACAATGAACCTATCATCTGTTTCTATAACATGCAATCTAAATTACATTCTTAACATTGTGGTCAAGGAAACAAACCTAGGTAACAAAAACATGAGAACGAGTGACCAACATGGGCCCTATTCAGGGCCAAAGTGGCTAAAGTCACTAATATGGCATTAGGACTAGGCAAGGGGCATTCCCCCACAAATGTTGCTATTCTAGGATACCTGCCTTACCCGCAAAAGACCTGCACTACTACATTATGTATAGGTGTGTTACAATAATAAACCAATCACCGTGCCAGATGCCATTGCCTTCAAGAGAAGATGCGCTAGCCATTATCCCCGATCCAATCCATTTTACTGAGACCAAGTTTAAAATAAGAATTGAATACACTGATTAAACAATACGAAGCAACTGAAACAAACATTATTTCAATGGAAGTGGATGAAGAGAAAGGATTTTTGTCCAACCAAGAAACAGGCCACAACCACAACCAAAGAGACCCTTGATGTTTTGTGTAAAGCACATTGAATGGCGTTGCTGCCGAGTGGAAACCTTGTAAGTCTAAAGCCCTTCCCTTTTTATTATTTTAAAAGCGATTTAAAATAGTGAAAATCGCTGACGTACAAGCTCACAACGCCGCGTATTGCAAGCCGTTGTGAGCTTGTACATCTGCTATTTTCACTACTTTTGTGCGACACTCTTGTATGATGAAGTAGTGCAATCATTTAACAAAACATCAAAATAAATATGGAATATGGAAATATGGAGATACAAGGTTTCTGCCTGACAGCAACGTTGTTGCAATGTGCTATACAAATGAAATTGCCTTGCCTTGCTGCCTATCATATCTGCTTTATCGCTGCACAATATCTATGCACAATACCGCAAAGCACACGCGCGCATACACACACACACACACACACACACACACACACACACACACACACACACACACACACACACACGTACACACATGCACACACATTAGCATAACATGAAAAGGATGGCAAAAATAATAGTTAAAGCTTCTGTGTTTTTAGGGTCAGACCTTAGCCCCTAATGCCTAATTCATGCTGCGATGTATTGTGAGCTTGTAGATTGGTTATTTTTTACAGCGTCATACAGCTATAGTATAAATTGGGCTGAATGTACAGTATACAGTGCCTTGAAAAAATGTAAGTAATAGAGTAAAGTAGTATGCTGATAACATTATGCTAATTTATTTAATGAGTTGTTGTGGTCAATGCACTCAGGTAACGTAATTTTGACATTACTCTCTCACCTGAACCTGGCTGATCAGTAAGTGATTATTAGTGTGGTTGCCCGACTATTAGTACTCTTCCCACTTTATTTTTCTTTCTAGATAAACTTTTTTCATATTTGCTATTTCTCCCACAGTTTACTTTTCCCAATTTCGTGCCATATGTCAAAATGACCGGCTTCACCGGGAATAGACTGCTTGTACCTCGCTAAGAGATTGGTTACATATTTTTATTGATATTGATTTATTAGTGCATTAAATTTCCCCAGCCACTTTAATGGGAATTGCAAAAACTCCCATTCAAGTATTTTATTCTCGGAAACCGTAAGGGCTACAGTTACAAGACTTGGAGGGGAGGTTAATAGTTTATTGCAAAATTATTTAAAAAAGAATCACACCAGTCAGCCACATGGTGGCGCTATAACAGCCCACTTTACCTTTTGGCCTACAGTATAACTCTTGAACCGTAGGTCGTAAAATCAAAATTTATTTTTCCCTAGATTCCTTGGGTCATGACGCAATTCCCCATATAGGCCACGCCCATTTGCGTCTGGATAGATTCTCCGCCATTTTGAATTTTCTGCAAAACGCACTTTTTGCTCCTTTTCCTAACAGATTTTGTCCAAATCTCACAAAAATCGGTACACGTGAGCTATGGACCCATGCGATAAATATATTCAAACGGCATTTTGATAGTCCTTACCGTTCGTCTGTAATTGGCTTCCAAATTTAGTGGGAGTGGCCCGTTTTACAAAAAATGCCAAATATCACAAACGAAACGTCCAATCAATCCCAAATTTGAATTACATGTCAATGGTGGTTCACTCAATGAATCCCCAAAAGCATTTCCACTTTGATCCATAGGGGGCGGCACAAATGCACAAAACGTAACCATTTGACGCAAAAACATTATTTTGGGGGGATCAATCCTTTCAAAATGAAACACAAGTGGCGTATTTTGACGTGACAATGTAATTGCCGCAGCCTACGACGGCATTCCTCCCAGCGTATTCCTCGAGTCCCGGCGGCCACAGCCCGCGACCGGCGTCGGCGCAACCACACTTTGCAATTGCCCTGAATTGTGGCGCGTCTAGTTAGATTCATTGTCCATAAGAGTGCTATAAATATACCATAAGCCCAGTGGTGGACAGTGGCAATTTACTTGAATAATGTACTTAAGATCATCTTTTGAATATTTGTACTTTACGTCAATAGTTTACTATTTTTTTTGTTTGTTTTTTACTCCTCTGCATTTCAAAGACAAGTATTGTACTTTTGACTCTACTACATTTATACGGAGGTTGTCATTACTTTTAAGTATAGTATAGCTATTTATACTCCAACATGTACTAAGGTTCAGTACTCAAGTGTACTTACTGTGACTGTCCACCACTGCAAGTTATTTTTACCAGGCTTATAATTCTCATCTATCATATTTGAGATACCTGTCAGAGTAGGTCAATTACAGCGAGGGTTCTACCTTCACAGCAAGGCTTGTGAATGTAGAAAATAGGATCACACTTTTTGATTGCCTGCAAGTTTGGCCTTTCTTCCAACTACTGCAGAAACCCTCAGACATCAGATGAAACATGGCTGCACCTCTTAATGACCACATCATCACACAGTTTGATGGCCAATGTACTTCCCTATAAGTCATCTCCTCAACCCTTGGGTGGGCTAGTTCCATCTGTGTAGTGCCAGGAAGGTGTAAGCGCAGGCATCTTCATTGGAAATGAATAACGCTGATGTGCCATCACCAGAGATGACAGGAAGAAAGAAAGGCCAATCTTTCTTAAGAAGTGTGATCTTCTAAGGTGGGAATGTTCACAGGTTTCTCAAGTAGGCTCCAGGCCACCTAGGAGGACCCAATTTTAGTTTTTGATTAAAACAGTGTGCATGCGTGCATGCTCATTTCCAATCCCTAAAACAGCAGCTTTACCATTGGTGGGCAAGCCATAACTCCTCCTCTGAAAAAAATAAATATATAGCCCTTCACCCATCACATTTACAGAAGACCACTTAGACCACTCGTTCTTGTGGGATTCTGGGAATATTCTCTGTTTAACAGAGTGAACTTTGAGTGCTTTTGATTTTGATGCTCCAACATGCTGTGCAATGACACAAGAAGCGATGAAGATGAGCGTGAATGTGATTTTTGGGAAGTCTTCTCAAGCTTTGTACGTCTAACAGGGTTCCTCGTCTGTTTTTTGGGTTTGTTAGTGTTCTCTGTTTCAGTAAATTGCTACCTCCTGTATTTGGCGTTAAGACGCAGAAATACTGAGCAACCTCAGTACATCATTCTGGCAAATCTAGCGGTATGCAATATATTAATCACCATTACTCAATGCATACAACTGCTGCCGAGTGTGCTGCAGGGAAAAACTGTAATATTAAGCAAATGGTGCATAGGTTTTGTACCTATATTTGGAGATTTTATGATAGCGTGCCTGCTGATTTGGACCTTACTGACAGCTGAACGTTACATTTTCATCTGCCATGGAATCCACTACCTCAGGATCGTCACGACTCGTCTCATTCGCTGGGCTTTGGGTGTGATCTGGACCATAGTTTTGATTTTGAATACTTATCATCAATTGCTCATCTACTACAAGTTTGACTTTGTTGACAAGCCCCTGGACACATTGATGTGTGACCCGTTGACGTTGGAGAAACTCACAGAGCTGACTTCTAAAGACATGTGGCTTCTTCGTGTTCCGCCTGCTTGCATCATTCTTTTCTCCGTCATTAGCATCTTCACCTGCAATTTGCTGATCCTTCGAGCGGCGTACAAGGTGTCGATGGCTCTACGTCAGAGCAAATGTAGAGTTGCACGTAACGTGGGCTGCTACCTCGTCATGTTCTTGGTGCAGATGTTGCCGCTGCCCTACTCTATTACCATGTCTTTACTGGATAAAACGTACCCAGAGCTGAACCCTCAAAGCCAACTCCTGCTGTTAATTCTGGTGATGGTCACTCCATCGGCTAACGCAGCCACCGTGATCTATCGCAACAAAGAGTTTAAGAAAGAGTTGCGCTCTCTCTGCACTCACACGGTTAGGGGTCCAGAGGATATTGAGATGATGGAGCCAGTGAGACGAGGACGGCGTCTGAGAGAGGACGGCGTGTGAGAGTGGAGCCCTGTAACTCACACGCATAATAGCTATAATAATTATTATGATTATTACTAGATTTTTTGTCATTGTTCGTTTCATGCCTTATGTGTTTTAATTCTCTGTGCAGGTTTGTGGATGCTTATATTACACACACACACACACACACACACACACACACACACACACACACACACACACACACACACACACACACACACAGTGTTACAGTAGGAAAGTCCTCGTTGACAGAGCAACGCTGATTGGATGCCCCTTCATTAATGCAGACCTAATATAATAAAATAATAGCTAATTTTAGGTTCAGCTTTTGCGCTTCATTCAGTCAGTTTTACTTTGTTTGACCCGAGGAGCAGTGTTATTTATTTCTGACTGTGTTATCGTCATGTCCTGTTGTATATTGCATATGTTTTGAATATATACTGTAATTGTACTGTGCTGCGAATTGTGTATCTGATGGCTGTGCTGTACCTACTGTAGATTGGTTTGGACAGTGTTTTGTTTTATGTAATAATAATTTGATCGTTGACTGTCTGTTATAATATGTTGATTCTTAAAGGGATTGTAGGCAAGTTCAGAGATAAAAAAAAGGAAAAAACTGTCAAACCCCCCCCCCCCCCCCCCCCCCCCCCCTCCTCAACAGCAGTTCGTTTCCCCGACCACCAGGGGTTGACGCAGGGGGGACTTCTAAGCGCGCCATGCCGAAAATAGGTTGCTTTATTCGGATACAATGCGTGTCACTGCCCGCCCCTGCCGGTTCTCTGAATTTTTATTTTTAAATAGGCTCTTTCATGATAAATTGACCACATATATGAAGTTAAACAACTAAATTCTATCCAAACAATATCTTAAAAGTAAATTCCGTGCCCCAAAAAAGAAGTTTGAGAGCGTTTTAAAACCGAAAGTAAGAAGTATAAACTGCATATACAGAAAACAATGGCGGCTCGTTCCATTTTTGTCGGCTGCACTCGTCCCATTCGGTTTCACCCGAACAGGTCACACGGGCACGGACGCGTACGGACACGCACACACTCACACACATGCAACTCGAATGATGCCGAGTTGGCAGAAGCAGACTTAGCAGCGCTCAGCACAGTCACTCGCTCGCCTAACGGCTCACTCAGGGCTGACTCACAGGGATAGTGCACAATGCCTTGTTTTAAATGTTTTTTTTAGCAGATGCGTCAATCTATTACAAGTTGGTAGTGAGAACAGCACTTCCGCTTTCCCCGGTTTGTGGGACTACCGGTAGCATTGAAAAATGATGCGACAGGGGAGTCCCATCGTGTCAACACATTGGTCAGATTTTGGTCCAACTCGGATTTGTTGACTTGAGTGTAATGTTTTTGTTTGTTTTTACATATCAAACCCTGAATATAACTAGATCTATCTATATATCTATTGGAAAGAAAATCCAGTGATTTAACAAAAAGGAGGGTTGAAATGGAAATGTAATGTTGGTGTATGAAATGGGAGTGTTGTAATTGACGTTTGAAATATCAGATAATGGAAGCCTATGTACACAATGGACACCCCACAGAATATCCCACTGATGGGCAGTTATTATAACCATAATGCTGCTTTGGTCCCCTGGCTTTCATAGCTTTGATTACCACATAATCATTTTCACTGACTATCTTACATCAAGATGCATGATCAGTACTGTATATCATTGAGAAGAGATTTGTAATATTATTGCGTTATTATTGTAAAGATAAGATGCCTTTCAGTTTTTATTTGTAGTTTCCGTTGACTATGTCATTGCCCTAAAGATTAGGCCTGTGAGAGACTCGCCGTGGGAGAAAACCAACTTCATTATTATGACTCTGAGTGGCTCTTGATCTTCTCAGACCAACAATATGTAAATCATGCAGAGTAAGATCTATTTATGTTTAGCTTGTTTGGTTGTTTGATCAGTTTTCAGACTACTGTTTCTTCAGGGCGTGCCAAACATGTAAAATTATTTTGTCCTTTTTTTTTTTTTACCTGTATCATCATTCTGATATTTTTTTTTTATGCTATAGCAGTGCATGTACCTTCATATTTTACTTCCGTATGGACAATAAAACAATATATATTTTACCATTTTGTTGATGTTTTTACTTATCCTTATGCTGCACATACTCTTGAAGGGGCAGTGCACATAATGTGTATTTCCTCTGAAAACCCTACAATACTTTATAATCCCTAATCCACAATGGTGTAAAACCATTTTCGGCCACTCTGTTACTTCATCATTTTCAGTAAAATGAGTCCTTCCACACTTGACAATTGTTTGAGGGCACAAAGGCCAAATGCAAGTGAAGGAAGGCCATCAAATACAACACAAGAAAATAAATGCACGCTTGCAACAAAATATGTCCAAAACCAACCACTTTATTAAAATGTTTCGGATTTTGCAGGACATGCTGGTTACAGCTGTAAGCATGCTTGAGGAGTAATGCACATTACGCACACACACACACACACACACACACACACACACACACACACACACACACACACACACACACACACACACACACACACAAATGTGCTGTAAATATACCATAAAGCCCAGTGGTGGAGAGCAATGTACATTTGCTTGAATACTTAAGTGCATCTTTTGAATATTTGTACTTTACTTGAGTTTCTTTCTTCTTTTTTTTTACTCCTCTGCATTTCAAAGACAAATATTATACATTCGACTCCACTATATTTTTACGGAATTTGTCATTATTTTTAAGTAGGCTATAGTATCAGCTGTTGATGCTCCATAAACGTTTACTCAAGTGTTCTTACTGTGACTGTCCACCACTGTAAGTTTGAATATTATGACCAGGCTGATAATTCTCACCTGTCATCTGAGATACCTGTCACAGTCTGTCAGCCACAGCAAGGGTTCAGGCTACTTGAGAATCGTTTGAACATTCAGGTGGAAAAGATAACCTGGATTAATACGGAGGACAAAAGACACACACATGTAGTTCACATGACACTGACTGAATCTCACTGGCAAGCCAGCCGTGATCAACGTATTAGTATCACCTGTGTTAATAAAACCTGCACACTCACTGATTGTGACTGACAGATGATGTCAGAGTTAAAGGGGAATTTTGGACCACGGTTCCACGGTTTTCTTACCTTTTCTATGATGTTATGATATCCTAGGATGAATGGTACAGTAGAAACATTTCATAACTCCATCCCGGGTCCGCCACAGCAAAAAATGTGCGCCAATAGGCCTTGCACTAGATCGCATATTTTGATAGCTTTTTTTTTTTTTTGGGTGAGATCTGACGTTCATAGGGACAGAACACTATGCAATGTGATGTGTCTTGAATGTGCCCCACCGGAATTCTCGCTAGACGAGATTGAAATCCTTAGGGTGTCAGATGAAACATGGCCACTTAACTCCACTTCTTGACCAGACCACATCATCACAGAGTTTGATGTCCAATTTACTTCCCTATAAGTCATCTCCTCAACCCTGCTTGGGCTAGTCCAGAGGTAAGTTCACCTAGGACCCACATTTTGTTTTGCCATGTAATCTCTCAAGACAGATTCAGCTGCTCAGACGATTTTATTTCCTTCTCCCCCCCCCATGGGTTCCCAGATTGCTATATTTGAAATAGAGCTTAAAATTGTTCATTCATAATGTACCTTTTCCCTTCCTAGTGTGTGTGTGTGTACGTTCAAAATGGCCGACATAAAATACATAATTTGTGCTATCTTGGCTTATACACAACCTAGAAACTTAATTAAACATGCTAATCCTATGTTTTCTGTGTCAAGGAATCAAATGAATACCAAATAAATTGTGCTCAAGATCTTACAGTGGCGCCCCCAATTGGTGGCCTGGGAAATAATGATAATAATATGCTCCTAGTATCTGGTATATCATACTATTCATTTAAATAATAATGTATATATTTTTCTTGGTAGTTAATGTGAAATATAAATATTGTAAATATTATAAATATATATTTATATATATTAGGTTGTTCTGAACTTTCAGGGCATAGCCAGTTGCGTCACTACCGTCACACAGACAACGCAGTTGCGTTGGGGCCCATGACGTTAGGGGCCCCTGAACACCCAGAAAGAAAAAAAAAAGATATATAAAAAAAAATGAATTAAAAAATAAACCTGGGTGGGCCCCTTAACATTGTAATTGTTAACCAAGGTTGAATTTATGTCGCAACATAATATCTCAAATTCGGACCATGACTGTCACGTTAATTTTATGGGAGGAGGTAATGACCATTATATAGATGTTTGACTTTTATGGCTGTTTTCTGTGTTTTTCCTTCATTCAGTAGTGTTTGGTCGGTAACAAAACCGTTGTTTATGTACCCGAAACCCGTCACAAACCTGCAAAAAAAAGTATCAGAAACCACTAATAACCGCAAAATTTGCACGTGCTGCACGCGCGTCGGGGCCTACTGTTGCCTCGTTACGCGACTGGGCATAGCTCATGATGGATGAAAGTCATGACAAGAACCCAGGGGAGCCTGTTGACTGGAAACTATGCATCTTCTGTCAGAAGTCTGACAGTAGCAAAGGGGAATACGTTCTGAATCCCAAGACCGAATCTTACCAGAAAGTACTTGATGTGGTGACTGAACGAGCCAGACTACATGATGGACAATTTGTTTCAATTCAAATGCGTCTCCAAGGATGTACCAAAGAAATGCTGCTTGAGAAGAAAACAACATGGCATCGAAGCTGCTATTCTTCTGCCACACACCGACAAAGTTGCAGCGAGCCAGAGACCGATTCAAGCATTCAATGTCCTCAGGACAGCTTGCCATTAAGAAAGGCTAAAGAAGATCAAGCACAGAAATGGAAGCTGATACACCAGGAACATCAATGCCATTCACACGATCTGCGACAAACCGTTTGTCAAAAGACCAGTTCTGTCAATCATGTCAATCAATGGTCAAGCTCTCTTCACAGTTCGAGAACTCTGGGAAGGCACTCAGGCAAGCAGTAGACATTTCCCAAGATCCAGTGATGATGACGAGATTAAGCACGTCAATATCACCAAGTGATGCCCATGCAATAGATGTTAATAGATGTATCACAAGCAGTGCTGGACAAACCATGTGTTTCATGTCATCAGGGATCATACCAGTGACAAAGCCAAATCCACAACAGCAGACCTACCCATGCAGGTGTCATGCTTGATTCATTCACATAACTATTGTGTACCATACGGTAGGTCACTACTTTTGGAAACAGCTATAGCTAATGCTGTTGTGGAAAACACAAGACAGTTTGATGGCCTGTACGTCCCTCCCTTCCTCAAAAAAGGAACCTTTGTGTTCTTTGCTGTTGACAAAACTGAACGTGTCCGTGTTCAAAGTAGGGTGTGGTGCCAATCCACTGTGATAGCTGATGGGAAAAGAACCACACATGGGACAATCACAGCAGTATATCAGAAGGCCAATACTCCAGGGGAAGTCATCGTACCCAGTCTGGAACTTAAAGAGGCAAATAATCTATCAGTTCTATCAGCCCCATATCATGTACCAATCAAGCCCTGTAGCAAACCAAAACCGGGATTGGTCAAGAGAGCACAACAATTTGAGGTCAACACCACAGGGGTTGCTGAGTCTTATCAGCTAACCACCCTAGGCTGGATCATAGCGTCTGCCCTGTCAAGTGAAAAACATGGAGAACAGAGCAAAATTCCTGGTTGGGCTGGATTCAAATCACTTGTATCATCTGGCCAATCCTTTTGCAAGTATCCCAGTTGAGGAGTTTGGTCGTTGGTGAAGAACACCCAACAGTGAAAACCTTCGACATGGCCTTATACGAGAAGCAGGATGTTGCCTCCTACAGTTGGTGCCCTTGAGGAGCACATTGAACGTCTTTACATGTAAAGTGTCTTGAGACAACTTGTTGTGATTTGACACTTTAATAAAATTGAATTGAATTGAATTGAACGTGCCCATGTTCAAAGTAGGGTGTGGTGCCAATCCACTGTGATGTGGCAGCGACCTTTTGACCCACTCAAACATGGCTATTATCAAAATAGCCATGGTGACATACTACCTACCACCACAAAGGTTCCACCTGCACCACAGGCCATTGTAGAGTTGGTCAGATGTCAGTGCAAAACCCACTGCACATCCCAGAAATGTTCATGCATGAGACACAACTTGGCTTGCACAGAACTTTGTTTGTGTGGAAGTGACTGCAAAAATGACACAGACTGTAATGCTGAAAATGACTCTCTGGACAGTGGTGAAGAGCTGTGAAAGAATATTCCTGGATGATACAGATCTAGTAGATCCTGTGTAGAGTTAAATCTGGTAACTCAATCTGATATACCCATAACTTCAGTTGAATGTATTTTATGTGATACAGTTACTGTATGTCACCAATATAAAGACTATGGTTTTCATTTAACTTTGTTTGTTGATTTTATTTAATCCTGAGAACAATGTTGAGGTCTTTATTGGATTCATTGACCCAAAACACATAGGATTAGCATGTTTAATTAAGTTTCTAGGTTGTCTAGAAGCCAAGATAGGTGTTACCAATGATACTAAATGAAGGCTCTGTTCCATTCTGGTCAGACGGAGTCAGGGTGCTGATATTGTGCATGTTGGCTCACTGGAAACACTCCCAAATGGCCCTTTACGGGTGTGTAACTCTGAGAGTGTACAAATGGAACCAAATGGACCCTTACGGGTCCATTTGGTTCCATTTGTACACTCTCAGAGTTATGGGGGTCGTGGAAAACTGAAATTCAAAAATCTGAGAACTACTGTGCTACACTAAATGGAACAGAGCCTTCATTAGTATCACTGGTAACACCTGTGAAGGAAGCGATAATGTGGCTGCTGTGCATAGAGCCAATAGGGGAGTAAAACAAAAACAAATTTGTATGGGTTTGGGTTTTTGTATGTCGACATGGATGTGTGCATATGCGTGTGCGTGCGCGTGTGCGTGTTTCAATCTGAGGCAGAAACTGCGTCACACCCATCACAATCATATTTGGCAATGTGTTTAATTCTGCATCCAATCTTTTATTATGCATGAAATGTGTCCATGCGTATGATTGAGTGCAAAATGCCCACGTGTGTTGGTGAGTAGTGTCCACTGTGTGTAAATCATTGCTGCCTCTAGTACAGTCCTGATGAGGTACAGTTAATAGGAAACCTCAGCGTGGATGACAATATTACTATAAAAGACAACACTTGACTGGTAGCGATTAGAAAACTCAACCATTCAACGTTGACAATAACCATCAATCCAGAGGAGTGTGTGTCAACACATAGTGTGTGAATAAGCAATACAAGTGCAGTCCAAGGTCATGAGTCGTCCATGTGCATGTGTGAGTGTGCATGTGCTTCTGTCAACCAAGCCAAGCATTGCTATTATCATAATGATAATCATGAAGAAAAAAAAAGATCCTGCAAGCGATGTCCAAATGCCTTCCACTCATCTAATCATCTGTCTTTCTGTCCATCTCTCGGCAACCTCCTCTGTGGAAGTTCTTTGGCTTCTTTAATCAAATGGGAATGCATTTTGTAATTGGCAATTCAACATGCAGTTTGGTCATGCAATTTGAAATGCAGTGCAATATGCAAAGTGGCAACGCAATCCGCGGTTTATTTGGAATCATTTTGATTTGAAGAATAAGTAGGATGAAAATGCAATCAATTGCATTTAATATTGGCATGTGTTTGGTCTCTATTCAAAGCAAAACAGTGACCCCAGTCTATTGCATTCACATTTACATTCATGTCACCAAGGTCTCAAAATTCAAATGGATGCAATCTGTCAGTCCTCTCATACAGGTCTTAGGTTAGTGTTGTCCACGTGAATTAGGAGTCATTTTGTTGTTTTTTACTGGACACTCTGCAACAGAGATGTGAACAACATGGAATTGAAACAAAATGTTTCTGTCCAGCATAATCAACTCTTCTGTCCAGTCTACAGCACTGCATAATACAGAATGTATTCTCTACAACTGACCATAACATCAACAAATATAATATGACAGAACTTAGCATGGTGACTTTCGTGAGTTCCTTAAGGCCTGTACATCTCCATAAATGTACAAATTCTAAATATAAAGTGCTTACCCAAAGCCGTAAATGTTATCCGACCAAACAGGTTCTTTGTGTTCCGTAATATTGTTTAATAAAGAAGTGCTTTAATCCTGTCTGTGCCTGAATGCCATTGTATTTACTCGTTTCCATCGAGAGTAATGGAAGTAGTAGTACTTGCATGCGCCACAACTTCCGAAACATACCTTGATGGCCACAGACGGTATAAAAACAAGAGGCGATTCCCTCTTGACTGATCAATGTTTGGTTTCTCACCAGGGTTCGAATAACCTCTCTCCGTCAGAAGAGTACATAAAACCTACGGATAGTAGCTTCAACAGACCTTGACACCTCAGGTGTTCAAATTAAATTGACACAGGTGTTACAGGCTGTGTCAGTAGCGCATAAGACTGGGGTAGCATGTCAGTGAGATACCCGCTGGGGCTAATGAGGGTTATCTCTGTCATGGTTTAACATTTTGAGAAATTACGGCCCTGTAACTATTTAAAGAAAATAAGAAATCCTCCGTGAAATACATAGAAAATGGGCTGAGCAGTTTAGAAACTGCTTTATTCTACCGTCTGTAATGTGTGCTTTGCCTGTTCATTAAGTGATGTAGCCTATAGTCCTATGGGCATGTGTACAATTAACCACATGAACCCTAACGTCCATATTCTGGGGTGAACATTTGGTGAAAATAGCACATCTACAAGTTCACAACGTGTCTGTTTTCGGCTCAGAGATTTGGTGAAAATGGAAAAAAGGAGAGTATATAAGTATATAGAGCCCTAGAGGACCCAGGTCACCGTCAGCCTCTCGGACGAAACGCAATTCAATTCAATTCAAGGAGCTTTATTGGCGTGAGAAAACATACATTTATATTGCCAAAGCAAGTGTCAAAATAAATGCACTAGTCAGTCCAATTTAGACTGACTGCAGTGTGCTGCATAATACTCGCCTTAATGATAGGACTGACATATTGCATTTCCTTTGAGACCAAAAGAGTGTTGGTGACACATAAATGTATGTATATGCAATAGACTGGTGCAGCTGTTTTGCTTATTGCATTGATTTAGAGACAACTAGACAAGACAAACATGGCAATTTGAATAGAGAGTCGGTCCGGTCTCACTCATCACTTATTGCATCAATTATTATACCATGTCCCCCCCCCCCCCCCCCCCCCCCCCGCCCCCCCCCGCCCCTCTCACTCTCTCCAACACCTGTTATCTGTTCTGTGTTGTATAAATTGCTGTATCTTTCTTCCTGGCTTCAATGTCACCCAGTTGGCATCGGTCCACTGCACGCACGCACGCGCACGCACGC
>NC_139945.1:54982266-54997266 GCF_963454915.1 Gymnoscopelus microlampas
ATTTCTGGGATGTGCAGTGGGTTTTGCAAAAGGATTGGCCAGATGATACAAGTGATTTGAATCCAGCCCAACCAGGAATTTTGCTCTGTTCTCCATGTTTTTCACTTGACAGGGCAGACGCTATGATCCAGCCTAGGGTGG
Organism: Gymnoscopelus microlampas; assembly: GCF_963454915.1. Classification (NCBI taxonomy): domain Eukaryota; kingdom Metazoa; phylum Chordata; class Actinopteri; order Myctophiformes; family Myctophidae; genus Gymnoscopelus; species Gymnoscopelus microlampas. Next base: position 54,982,408 of record NC_139945.1, read on the forward strand.
TTAGCTGATAAGACTCAGCAACCCCTGTGGTGTTGACCTCAAATTGTTGTGCTCTCTTGACCAATCCCGGTTTTGGTTTGCTACAGGGCTTGATTGGTACATGATATGGGGCTGATAGAACTGATAGATTATTTGCCTCTTTAAGTTCCAGACTGGGTACGATGACTTCCCCTGGAGTATTGGCCTTCTGATATACTGCTGTGATTGTCCCATGTGTGGTTCTTTTCCCATCAGCTATCACAGTGGATTGGCACCACACCCTACTTTGAACACGGACACGTTCAGTATTGTCAACAGCAAAGAACACAAAGGTTCCTTTTTTGAGGAAGGGAGGGACGTACAGGCCATCAAACTGTCTTGTGTTTTCCACAACAGCATTAGCTATAGCTGTTTCCAAAAGCAGTGACCTACCGTATGGTACACAATAGTTATGTGAATGAATCAAGCATGACACCTGCATGGGTAGGTCTGCTGTTGTGGATTTGGCTTTGTCACTGGTATGATCCCTGATGACATGAAACACATGGTTTGTCCAGCACTGCTTGTGATACATCTATTAACATCTATTGCATGGGCATCACTTGGTGATATTGACGTGCTTAATCTCGTCATCAACACTGGATCTTGGGAAATGTCTACTGCTTACCTGAGTGCCTTCCCAGAGTTCTCGGTCCGAACTGTGAAGAGAGCTTGACCATTGATTTACATGATTGACAGAACTGGTCTTTTGACAAACGGTTTGTCGCAGATCTTGTGAATGGCATTGATGTTCCTGGTGTATCAGCTTCCATTTCTGTGCTTGATCTTCTTTAGCCTTTCTTAATGGCAAGCTGTCCTGAGGACATTGAATGCTTGAATCGGTCTCTGGCTCGCTGCAACTTTGTCGGTGTGTGGCAGAAGAATAGCAGCTTCGATGCCATGTTGTTTTCTTCTCAAGCAGCATTTCTTTGGTACATCCTTGGAGACGCATTTGAATTGAAACAAATTGTCCGTCATGTAGTCTGGCTCGTTCAGTCACCACATCAAGTACTTTCTGGTAAGATTCGGTCTTGGGATTCAGAACGTATTCCCCTTTGCTACTGTCAGACTTCTGACATGCATAGTTTCCAGTCAACAGGCTCCCCTGGGTTCTTGTCATGACTTTCATCCATCATGAGCTATGCCCAGTCGCGTAACGAGGCAACAGTAGGCCCCGACGCGAGGTGGTCACAGCGGGCCCTCATGAACGCACATGCACGCGCGTGCAGCACGTGCAAATTTTGCGGTTATTAGTGGTTTCTGATACTTTTTTTCGCAGGTTTGTGACGGATTTCGGGTACATAAACAACGGTTTTGTTACCGACCAAACACTACTGAATGAAGGAAAAACACAGAAAACGGCCATAAAAGTCAAACATCTATATAATGGTCATTACCTCCTCCCATAAAATTAACGTGACAGTCATGGTCCGAATTTGAGATATTATGTTGCGAAATAAAATCAACCTTGGTTAACAATTACAATGTTAAGGGGCCCACCCAGGTTTATTTTTTAATTCATTTTTTTTAATATATATCTTATATATCTATATATCTTTTCTCTGGGTGGTCAGGGGCCCCTAACGTCATGGGCCCCAACGCAACCGCGTTGTCTGCGTGACGGTAGTGACGCCCCTGGCTATGCCCTGAAAGTTCAGAACAACCTAATATATATATATATATATATTTATAATATTTACAATATTTATATTTCACATTAACTACCAAGAAAAATATATACATTATTATTTAAATGAATAGTATGATATACCAGATACTAGGAGCATATTATTATCATTAGTTCCCTGGCCACCAATTGGGGGCGCCACTGTAAGATCTTGAGCACAATTTATTTGGTATTCATTTGATTCCTTGACACAGAAAACATAGGATTAGCATGTTTAATTAAGTTTCTAGGTTGTGTATAAGCCAAGATAGCACAAATTATGTATTTTATGTCGGCCATTTTGAACGTCCGGAATGGCAGCTTTGCAGGTGTCTGTGCAAATGGCAACATAGATTTTTGGATTCCCCATGCTCTGAAGATTCCAAAAATGTATAGTTTTACTAATCTCCAAAAAAATTGAACAAAAATACATAGTGAAACTGACTAGGTGGGGGGTCCCCAGTTCAAATATGATTATTATGGGGGGTCACGGCCTGAAAAGGTTGAGAACCATTGATGTAGAGCATCTACTAGTATTGTATTGGGCTATACCCCAATACAACATTTGAACAGAGAGGGCCTCTGTTATCTATCCTTTGCACATCTATTTGTGCACATGTACATTGTACTCCTTGATTGACTGATTGGATTATTGATATTTCCACAGCATATTTGCGCTTTAGTAATTTGCACAGCGTTATTTGCACATTCATGTTTTGCAGTAAAGGAGGGCACGGTCATGATTTTATTGTTTATTGAATACATTTTAACTGAACATGTTTGGTTTGTTTGTTTCCTGTCCAGGTGAGCCGGCCACTCAGCCCTGACAAGTTCCACCTGTGGAGAGAAGCAAACAAATGTTTGATGAAATCATGATGGGCAAGTGCAACCAATACTGTACATCTAAGTGCAATATATAGGGCAAGTGCTATAGTAAGTGCAATATGTATGAGTGCAGTAGAGATCAAGTGCAAAATGTAATAACGTGTGATTATGATGCTATTTACCAGTTGCTGTTCTATGTCTTCCAGTGTAATTGGCTGGATCATAGTGTAGAATGGCAGGGGGGGAATCATTACTTACCTGTGTAGTTCATGGATATGTTAAATATAATTTTGCGTGGGTTAAAGGTGTGTATTTGTATGTTTCTAATATACCACTTGAGTCTTGACATGGTGGATTCCAGACCAATTACCTCTAGCTGAAAGGCTGCCAGTGACGGTCAGACTGGGTTGGTGGTAGAACATGGAGAAAGAGTTGGACACAGCTATTCCACCTGTTTTAGAGCTCCTGTAGTTTTGTCCTTTTTGGCATCTTTTGTATTCTGTCATGGTGAATAAATACGTTTTGGTTGCACCGTACCAGCACCTCTGTACTAAGTTCCAGCCGCTATTTGGGCCAGTCTAAGTAACAAGCTTGATAAGAATGTGTCTGTGTGTGTGTGTGTGTGTGTGTGTGTGTGTGTGTGTGTGTGTGTGTGTGTGTGTGTGTGTGTGTGTGTGTGTGCGTGCGTGCGTGCGTGTGCCTAAGCCACTAGACCAAGAGTTCAGAGCCTGTGGACTGTGGGCAGTGGAACACACAGCACTCCCTGGAGGACATTCTGGACAACTGGAACCACCACTGATAACATAATGCACCTTCACTCTCCCACTCTGTAGCACGCACACGCACGCACGCACGCACGCACGCACACACACACACAAACGTTGCAGAGAGCATTAACAAGTAGACATCCCTTGCGCTACATTGTAATTGTACCTCCCCACCTCAACAGAAAAACAGCCATACCAAATGTAGGGGAAAGGGACATACTTCTAATCAGTTATGCTTATTACAGAGCACTTCTCTGGGGGAGAGACGGCGCTAAATGGCTTTTAATTCCTTTCGCCTGGAAAGAGATGCAGGAGAGAATGTGTGAGAGAGGGAAGGATGGAGGACTGGACAAAAAAAACAACACAACGGAATTAGAGAAAAAGAAACAGACTGGCCGATCAAACAAAGAAAAAAAGGAACGACACAGTATCGACGGGCTAATAGAATTAAAAACTTCCCATGGGCCAATGGGGGAGAGGCAATAGACATGAGGAACGTTTTTGTGTGTGCAAACTTTTTGCCCTGTACCCTTTGGCAGCAGTCAAGCGCTATGACTCTGATTCAGAGTTGGTCATCCACAATGAATGTATATCTCACAGGTGTCCTCATAGAAGAACATTGCGTTTTTTATTGACGACTCATTAACCTGGAACACCCATGTGAACAGTCTCTGTAGCAGATCACACGTCAACTTATATAAAAAAATCTAATTATCTTAGTTTAGTTTAGTTAGGCAGACTGCCTGGAAGATTGAATTAATGAACAGGCTACCCTAAAGCAAGCCAATAGGCTCTATTCACAGCAGCCATATTTTCACTTCCTTAACAGGTGTTACCAATGATACTAATGAAGGCTCTGTTCCATTTAGTGTAGCACAATGGTTCTCAGATTTTTCAATTTGCATGACCCCCATAACTCTGAGAGTGTACAAATGTAACCAAATGGGTCCATTTGGTTACATTTGTACACTCGCAGAGTTACACACCCGTAAGGGGCCATTTGGAACCCCCTTAAGGACCCACATTTTAGTCCCACTGGTGTAGCAGTGTTTCCAGTGAGTCGACATGCATAATGTCAGCACCCTGACTCTGTTTGACCAGAATGGAACAGAGCCTTCATTAGTATCATTGGTAACACCTGTGAATGTCTTCATAATATGGCTGCTGTGCATTGAGCCAATAGGATATAGTCACTGATCCACCCCATGTTCTCCACGCAGAGTATCAGCTACTGCCCTCCAGGAGGAGGTTAGACTCTGTTGTTGCAGATTGAATAGATGTTATAGATTTTCTAAGTAGAGCACCCGTTTGTGAACCGGAAGGTACCCGGCTTAGTCCTTGAGCAGGACACTGAATCCCAACTGCTAACCCTCACCCGGGTGCACTGTTCAAAAGTTGAAGACTGCACCTAATAGTTAGGATGGGTTAAATACAGAGGAAAAAAGACAATAATACCCCAACAACAACAACAACAAAGGGGACAAATGTTTTTTTATAAGCATCAAAACATAGGCTCTATGCACAGCAGCCATATTGGAAAGAAATTGGGCCTCTTCTTACTTCCTTCACAGTTACCAATGATACTAATGAAGGCTCTGTTCCATTCTGGTCAGGGTGCTGATATCGTGCATTTTGGCTTACTAGAAACACTCCATTTTGGTTCCCAAATGGCCCCTTATGGCGGGTGTGTAACTCTGAGAGTGTACAAATGGAACCAAATGGACCCGCAAGGGTCCATTTGGTAACACCTGTGAAGGAAGTAAGGAAGGGGCCCAATTCATTCCCAATATGGCTGCTGTGCATAGAGCCTATTAATCGGTGTGTGTGCGTGCGTGCGTGCGTGCATGTGCGCGTGAGTACACCTGATTTTCTCAGGTGTACAGTACATATACCAATCAACATAATGCTGAGCTTAATTAATGACGAATGCGTGTATTGTACAGTACTTGTAGGGACCTATTTTCGCCAGTGCCTTACCCATTATCCCTAAACTTCTTTGCCATTTGTTACACTTTTTAAAAACATTTTCAAATAGTTCAAATAGCCAATCTATACAAGCTCACAACGTGTCAATGTAGATTGGCTAGTTGAACTATTTGAAAATGTTTTTAAAAATAGTAAAAAATGTCAAAGAAGTTTAGGGATAATGGGTAAGGCACCGGCGAAAATAGGGCCCCTAGAGTATTAAGTTTGATCGTCAGATGTAATTTAAGTGTTGTCATCTTTTCATCACAGCAATCGCCACTTCATCTCCACTCCTCTATCTATCCTCCTCTCCTCTCTTCCCCCCTCTTCAACCCCTGCCCAGGGCCGCTGACAGGCGGGGCTAAAGGGTACAGATGTCCCCCCACCCGGAGCGGGGGGGGCCTCAGGTGAGGGGGGCCTCGCCGTAACAAAGACGTCGCAAATGTATTTATTTATATTTGTGTGGCGAGCGGCGACGACGAGGTCACTGGACGGGTTTAACTGCGTGCAGCGCTGCGCCGCGCTGGCTGGTGGAGGGGGGGGGGATCACACAACTGAGCTAGCTACCCATAATCACTGTGTATGCGCGCTGCGTGCGTCGCGACTTGTCTGTGTCTGTGTGAGAGAGAGAGAGAGAGAGAGAGAGAGAGAGAGAGAGAGAGAGAGAGAGAGAGAGAGAGAGAGAGAGAGAGTTGCCAGGTAAAGTCAATGTAAAAAGCAAACATTTGTGAAAACCTGCCCTTACAGTATTGATTGATTGATGGAATATTTTATTGGCAGAAAGTACAGTTAAAACACTTTGTCTAAAAGGTCCGTCCAAAAATGTCCTTGCGGTCTTGTTTCCATTGAGGTCCTTGGTATTCAATTCATAAACATATAACATTCATTGACCGGTTGCTTATTGCTCTCACAGAATACATGGCAACACTAGAAGGGCCGGGGTCGGGTGAGAAAAGTAAACAGGATTTTGACAGAAAATAGCATGTTTTCAACTAGAAATGATGAATTTAGGAGATATTTGGACGTTGGAGGGACATCTATTGTGAGTGAGTACAGAATGTTTAATGTGCATAAATGGCCGCCGTGCCTAACTAAAAGACACCCGACTTAATGTTTTGAGGTAAAAAATAATAATAAATTAATTCAAAAACCGAGAAAAACCCGAAATTAATAAATAACCGAATTAAAACCGAATAAAAATGGGCATGGGGGGGCCCACTTTCAAAAAACCTGTCCCCCCATCCAAGAATCCTGTCCTCAGCCCTGCCCCTGCCTATCCGTCATTTTCTCTCTCTCTCTCTCTCTCTCTCTCTGTCTCTCTCTCTCTCTCTCTCTCTCTCTCTCTCTCACACACATTCTATTCTCTGCCCAATTCCCTTCTCTAAGTACGTTCCTGTGAAAGTCACAGCTCACACCCTCCTTCTCTTTTCTTCTCCTTTGCCTCTCTCTCTGTGTGTCTCTTCAATCTCTCCATCCGACACAGTCAGAGAATGATTACAATCAGACTTTTGTCATTGATGAATCATTGAAATGATGGAAGAGGTAGAGGGTTGAGAGACAAAGAGAAGAAGATAGAGACATAGAGAAGAGAAAGAGGACAAGAAAGTCAATGATCTCTGATGACTGTGGCCGCCCGACTAACGATTTCCTTCTAATTACTGCTCCTTCGCTGCCAAGGAGCAGCGAGGAATGAGTAGAGGAAGTGTTAGGAGAGGGTAGAGAGAGTGAATAATGACTAGGCGTTTAGCCTTTAACACTCACCTCAAGATAATGACGGGATTGTCAGATACACTTGTTCTCAAAGACCCCTGTTCTTCCTCTCATTCCTTTGTGTCATTCTCTCCATCTTTACCCTCCTCTCCCCTGCCACAATTTGTTCCCCGCTCCAGATTGACTTTTCCCCTTCGCTTCAGAAGGAAAAGAAAGACTAAAAGGCCAATTGGTGCTCAACTGTCGTCGTGATGAGAAAGAGGAGGATTTGCAGTGATCCCGGAGAGGGAGTTACTCCTCTGCATTGACCCAGCAGTGACCTGCTCAGAGTGAGCGTACAGAAGAGCATTTGGAGGTTAAGTGTCTTGCTCGGGGACACTTAACCCTTTAAGGCCGGGAAGGGAACGCATCTGTGTCATTTTAAGATTTCTTTGGCTATTTTTAGAAAAATCCTGAAAATGTGTGCAAATCTTTATACATTTTTAACTCAAATCTTTGCTTCTGGGGGTCCCTGGAACAAAATATTTTTAGATGGGAGGGGGTCCGCGGTCAAATACATATTATTTTGGGGGTCCTTGACAAGTTTGAAAACCATTGATAATATAGCAAAAAAAAAAAAAAAAAAACTTTCGGAAAAAAGTACTTTAGGATTTAGAAGACATTTGTAAAATCCCCAGAAGCAAAGATTTGAGTTAAAAACTTTCGCTTTAAAAAAGAATATATATATTCAAACAAAAGATTTGCACACATTTTCACGATTTAAAAAAAAAATAGCAGATCTACAAGCTCATAGCGCGGCCCTCGGTGCCGCGCTATGAGCTTGTAGATCTGCTATTTTTGAGTAGCCAAAGAAATCTTAAAATGACACAGCTGCGTTCCCGGTCTTAAAGGGTTAACCAAGCGACACAAAGCCTGTAGGAGTCAAGGATCGAACCGGGGACTTTGTGATTCCCAGACAACTTCCTGAGCTACTGCCACTAACTCTCAGTTCAACCGTTCAAACTTTTTTTTTAACAGCTTGTGTGAAACGCAAGCTGGTCTATATTCAGTCGATGCTCTAGTAGTGACTTTTTCATCATTTTCTGCTCATTGGCTGCCCTTTAAGCCAATGCAATGCCTTCCCATACTCTGAACGGGTGTAAGAGGGTCGTCGCTGAGAGTGACTGAATCATTCAGCGCAACACTTTCACCCAAACTTCCGCTCAGTCTATGGCATCACAACTGCCAGCGCTACATAAAGAGGGAAATGTGCATGTGTTGGTTCAATAATCTAAACATGTTTTATTTGATTGATGAATGGCCCAAACAACACAGTTTACGGAGAGCAATCCTCCCCCATCTGACGACGTCGTCAGTGGCCTGTCTCAGGCTGTCTGATACAATACCCTAGTTAAATTAGAAGCTCTGCAGACGCAATGATCAGATCTCAGGTCAGGATTATATTAGGATTATATTATCAAAATGAATAGATTAATAAGAATGACATTTGCTATGTCTCTGAAATACTTTGTTTTGTTGTCACTTTTGGGTCAATTTATTAATGTATTAAGTGTAAGCCATGTAATAAGCGGGATAATTGACAGGTAGCTGGTCATTATTGAAAATTGGTCATTATTGAAAAGTAGATTATGCACCTCCGCTCCGTGTCAGTGCATAATCACCATGTCAGGATTTATTTTTCAATAATGACCAGCTACCCATTCAATTATCCCTTGCTTACATGATTAGAGATTGTTGTAAATTATTAGATTGTCACATCGAACAAGTCTACCGGTGACTAATTCATTTGGTGAACGACATGCCTATAGTTTCAGATTCAGTAAGTGTCTGCGCAACACAGGCGGAGCTCCGGCCAAGCAATGAACTGGTTCTGAACCAGGTGAACGAATCATTTGACTTTTTAGTGAACTGATTCGAATGATTCGGTACACTGAAAAGAATGACAACCACCCATCACTCTGAGATAGTACAGTACTTTAGCCTCGCTCCCAGTCTTTTCTCATCCTGAGGAGAAAAGCCAGGATACGACATGATGCAGAGCGGGTCTGTAGGGCGGCATCATGTTCTTCCCCGGTAAAGCCTCTGCGTATCGTCCCTGGTTGCTTACGACAAATTCAAGTACTACGGTTTAGACACTCAACTGGCTAGGTATCGTGACAATACTTTGAGTTAACCAATAGAAAAGGAGAAGGGGAAAAAATGGGGAGAAGGAGGGAGGGGGACAGGCTGAGAACCAGGGTCAGGGGCGGACTTACCGTTGGGCTAGGGTGGGCTGCAGCTCATGGGTCTCCAACTGGGGGGGCCTCCGATTTTTTGGTGATTTTTTTTATTTTTTATTTTTTATGATCAAATTGTTTTTTTCTAACCCTAAAACCGAAATAAAGAAACCAAAAACGGAAAAAAAACTAACCCAATCCGCCCAAAACGCGAAAAATTTGGGGGTCCGCATGCACGCGCGCGCGCTGTCCCTCGAATGGGGGCCTCGAAAATTACTCTAGCCCATGGACCTCAACTCCTATAAATCCGGCACTGACCAGAGTGCGAGTGGACAAAAAGAGAGATCAGTCACAAAGACGGAGAGGGGGGGGGAGAGGGGGGGCTGCAGGGGAATTGAAGTTTAGCACCAAATTTCACGGTTGATAAATTAACAGAATTAAATTACAGAGTCACTGAAGTCTGACATTATGAGAAGAGTGAAGTGAGAGAGAACAGAGGATGAGAAGATGAGAGATTAGTGTGTAGACAGAGGAAACAAAATGTAAAACAAAGAGTCGGATGGCCAGACAGATTGTGTGTGTGCGCGCGAGCACATACGCGTGTGTTTGTGTTGTGTGTGTGTGTTTATCCAGTAGTCAAGGAGTGAGTATAGTCCGTGTTCTCCCAACAATGCCAATGTATTTATGGGTGGATTTTCAGTTACAGTAGAACAATTGGAGGAGTTCAGGTCGTGACGTGCAACTCAGGTCGTACGGGTGCAGTACGTTAGTCCGACAGCGCATTCCTCCGACAGCGCAGCGCTCCGACGTTTCCAATACTAAACCCGAACCAAACCCGCACCCTAACCCTAACCGCACGCGGATGCCACATAGTCGGAGAAAAGGTCTGTCGGATTAACGCATGCCTCCCAGGTCGTACAACTATAAATGTCCTGCCGGTAAGCTGTCTTTAGAGTTCAGTTGTCACTTTTCTGGCTGTAGAACTGGTTCAGAGATATGAGCAGGTGGCCACTTCTGTTTACAGGAAACAAACTACTACATGTAGTAACAATTATTTACATTTTTCCAGTTACCAGCCTCTATAGCTTTAAAGAGGGGTCTTCTCTACAGCCTGTATACTGAGGAGAGAAATTGCAGTGCTGATGATGCCTTTGAGAGACAGTTGACTTGAACAAATGTTTTAATACCAAAGGTTATAGACGGGTTTCCTGTTAGTAAACATGAGAGGATGCTGCGCGCTCAAGAGAGGGATTTGCAGGCAATTTCTAAAGTGAGCATTACCCGCAGCAGCTCTGGTCAAATGTCCATTCATAAAAAAATGGTCTTCACCGGGTTTAATGAAAGTAGATTAAATTATGCAGTTTGTAATATCTTGTTTACTCAATAAAAATGATTTGTCTGAAGTTGCATCTGTTTGTATATAATAGCAGCATTATGCCTAGGCTATTATGCCTATAATAGCAGCATTATGCCTATCTAAATCCCGAACACAACAACAGAGTGAACGGCGCTTCCGGTTCGTTCTACCCGGGCATGTGCAGATTGCGCATTCTACTCTGTGATGACGTCGCGCGGAAACCCGTCTATAATACCAACATTTTAAATGACTGTCTCTACAGAAACAAGGATAGAACAAGCTTATTGACCTCTACACCTCCAAAAAATGGTGCTGCCCACCACATTTTCTGTTTATCCAGTTCCCATTGACAAGGTTAAGCAGCCGCCAACAAGAATGACAAGGCCAAAGCGGAGGTTCATGGATCGAGAGGACAAGCAGGCGGCAGGAGTCACAGAGGAAGACGCAGAAAACACATTCAGATGGAAACGGATGATCCGCTGTGGTGACTGTCACGGGGCAGCCCGTGCCCTATACACACACACACACACACACACACACACACACACACACTGGTTGAGGGAGAGAGGACATGCACACCTAACTACACAGCTGCTAACATTTGACTAACATTGCCGGCTGGCTTGGAAATGACTCTGTGGATGTGTTTGTTCATGGACAGTGTTCTTAACATCCCAATGCATTTTAATGTTTTTCTGTTTATTAAATCATTGTAGTGGTGTTCTCCTCTGCAGTGCTGGCACTCCGCTGTAGATTGGAGGGTGCCAAGTACTGTAGAGGAGGAGGGGTGTTTTGTCCGTTTGTATTCAAGAGCAATATTTTAATGATCTTTTGAATATAGTGATTGTGAGAAATGTAACTTAAATATTGTGTTGTACAACATCGATTGGAATGTTTAAGACCTCTACACACTGCCCGACATTTGAAATGGTCGGCGAGTGAACCGATCGTTAAGCATTTCACATTGCACGAGTTTCTCTCTTGAAGTCGGGCTAAATATATCGTTGTGGTTCTCGCACGATTGATTGGTCGGCGACAGGGGTTCACTGATTCCAAGATATTTCAACACGATGTGATCCCGACCCAATACATACATTTGTTTTTATTCCAAACGTCTCACGAAAACATGAAAGGCTCCCGTGATATATGCGCGAGACCGAGACAGGACGCTAATGATTGACATCGGCAATTTTATTTGTATATAGGTTTAAAGTGCTCATGCAGCCTGTAGTCACTTTTGTTGGACTTGTTTTCATAGACCTGGTTGCTTATTTCTCGCGCAAAACCTGGCAATACTGTTCAGAGATACACACACACACACACACACACACATACACACACACACACACACACACACAGCTCTCTCTCTCTCTCTCTGTCTGCAAGCCCTATTTCTCTCTAATAATAAACATCCGCATCGTCGAGCAGGCTCGCTCACTCTATCAATTGCTCTGATTGGGTGTAGCACGGCTCTCATCGGGTACGACAAACCCAAATATCCAACATGCTAGAAAAGTAAAAATTATCGGGAACTGCTCGCCGACCGCAATTTATTGGGGTGTTTCTTCTCGGAGTACCTTACACACTGCGCGATCAACACTTCGCCGAGGAACGCCCGATCTGGACTGAGATCGGTGGTTTTCTCGGCGATCACCAAAAAATATCCCCGAGAGCCAAATCGGGTCAAATATCGTACAGTGTGTAGAGGTCTTTAGGTGAGTCATAGGCTATGAAATGTGTAGCTGGGTTAATTGACGGTTGTTTGATTCTTGCCAGGGCAGGGGCAATGATGCAGTTGGACTGGAGCTACAGGGGAGAGCTGCCAAGTGTCTCTTAACTTCCTAAGTTGTTTTCTTAGTTTAGTTTGCCGTCAAGTGTTTTCATTTTCTATATTTTGGAAAGTTGTATTTTGATTTTTGTTATTTAAGGCCTTCACTGTTTATATGCTCCACTGAAACTGCTGGTGGAAGATTTGTTGGGTAAAAATAAAAACCTCAACCGTGCATCTCTGGACTTGCGGCTAATACCAACCTTTAAAGATTGCATTAGCCGCAGAGAGAATAACTTGTATTGAAGAAGACTTGAAACCAACAACTGAAAACCAACTCATTATAGGAAAATGTTTATGATATGTAATTTTTGATAGAATCAAACTGCTTTTAACAACAAGTGGAATCACCCTCCCTCCCCCTTGCTGGCCATTAGATAGAATGGTTGTTCCCAGTTGTTGTTGTGGTATCTGAGCCACAGACTTCACTATGTTTTGGTAAATATCCTACTGTTGCCAACAACGCCATATTGCACTTAATTAAATGTTCCAGAGGTGTGTGTGAATGGTTGACAAACAATAGATCACACTGGAGTCCCTGATTCGATTTGCAAGTGTATGGGCCAGGAAGGGATGGATGGAGACAGTGTCTTGTGGCGTTGTTGTTCCCTGTGCCGTCCAGGTAAAACAAAGAGAATGCTAAAGGTACCCCCCCACCCAGGCTAGGGCCAATAGTCACCTCTCTGAATCAACTCTCCTGTCTGAACAGGCCAAAGTAGACTTGTAATCCTATAACATATGGCTTAGATGTGTATGTTATGTTATGAAATATACAACATTCCTACCCAGTTCCACGGCAGCCTCATACATGAACAGAAATATCATGCACAATCATCAGTGTTCATTTAATTCAGAGTGTCAAAAAATGTTCCACATGGGGCCCAATTTTACACTTTCAGAAAATGAACATTGAGAATTGTATTGTGTTTGCTGACGTTTTATATACTGAAACGCACTCTGGTCATGTCTTGTCATTACAATACGTGTTGAGGCCACATTTCATGTGAAAATCCCAGTCTGTTGCTCCATTTCACAGTTAAAATGTCAGAGGGGTTCATATTGCATACCCAATGGAGACCGTCATGGTGGGGACCATGACACACCAAGGAGAGACAGGGAGTTGCTTCCTATTTCATCACTTTTCTAAAGGGAATTCGGTTCTTTAGTGTTTCAATTGATTTGAGCGTCGCGTCACACACACACACACACACACACACACGCACGCACGCACGCACGCACGCACGCACGCACGCACGCACGCACGCACGCACGCACGCACGCACGCACGCACACACACACACACACACACACACACACACACACACACACTAGGGCCTACTGTATATGCTGTTCCAAGGGCTTTTCTATCAGAAAAAGAAGTTGTTTTATTTCAGGTTGATGGAGTGTCACGCATCTTACTGTATCAAAACATGACCAGCATGAACTTATTCCTACTCCTTTTCGGACATGTAGTCTATTAGTATTATTGTTTAAAATGTTTTGTTGTTGCTTTTTGTTAGTTTTTCTTTCACTTTTTGCTTTTAACATGTTCGAACTAAAGTTTGTTTCGTTTACTCATTCATTCAATCAGTTTGCATACAGTAAACTGCCTGATATGACACAACTCATTTTCTAACACTCATTATTTAACCAATTAATAATGATTACAACATGATTAGTTGACCAATAATCTCACTAGATCAGCAAACACAAGACGTCTGTCCTTCCCTACGACACCCTGCTGCATGGCCCATCCATCACTACTAGCGTCCTAAACTCTTTTCTCTCCTGGTTTCCCAAGCTGTGAAGCATCGCAAACTCACTCCCCATTTTCCACCACAGGTTGAAGACTCACCTCTTCACACTATACATCACCTCCTAACAATCAATTCCTACCTTTCCCCATATTCTCTGAAAGACGCTAATTATACTATGCAGATGTATGTTGCATGGTTACTTGTTCACATAATGTTATGTTATTTAGATATACGTATACTGCTTGCTTGACCTATAAGAATGTTAATCAGATGTTGTTTATGGAAAACGTGCCACTCTAACTTGCAAAACGCTCAGTAATTAAACCAGCCATTGTACAATATGCTATTTGGCCATTTCTGGTCATTAATGTGGACTTAATGGTATAACTTAAAAGGTTAAACATTGATTTTCTTCACCTGGAAGCAGATTGTAAGCCAGTGTGATGTCAGCCAGTAATGTGTTTGTGTTGTGTCCTGTGGAAGGCTCAGAAACGTTTTGGGCAAATAAAATGATGCTGCTGTCCTCACAACTGTGTATCCAAGGTCTCAGACAGAACTGGCAGTCTTTTGCCTATAAATGTTTGATGGCTAGCACATCACTACTGGTTAGTGGAGCAGCAATTAACTGTCATTTTTCTGTTGAATATTCAATGAATCTATGATTAATTTAAACCACAAATTGTAAAATATGGTGATCAAGTACAAAACTAAGATGTCATCACAGGTTTTCTGAATCCAAACTAACATTAC
>NC_139945.1:55002266-55004766 GCF_963454915.1 Gymnoscopelus microlampas
TTAATCTAAATAAAACAGATACATGTTTGTTAGCTTGTTGTACTAATTTAGTCATTGGTCATGGCAGCGTTAGGAGAACTCCTAAACGCGATAGATCAGAGCTTGTAAATTGGCTTTAGGATATGGAATGTGGGCAATGAAAACAGTCATAATACGAATCAAATTTACATGGAGCAAAACATATGACAAACATAACAATGCCATCTAATGACTCAAACCAACGACGCAGTACCCCCACACAACTGCTGTATAGCGTGTAGCCATGCTATAAGAGCTGAGCTAATTTGTAAATTTCAGTGTGAGCCACGCACTCTTATGAAATCATGGTCAATATTGCTAAATTTATGCCCAATGTTGAACTGAAGTGAAGGTCTGGGGCGCAGGTCGTGGGTAATGGAGACAGTGGGCCACGAGATGTGGTTCCTGTAGATCACTGGGCCGATTTGCAGACTGGAGTTGAAGGCTGTATACAGCTCGAGCATGGTAAATAACAATAACCTTCGTGTGAGTGAATCACTCTGTCTCAGCACAATTACAATTACATGCTGACATTCTTCAATGTAAATGCACAATATTTGAGCGCCATCATGTTCACACATTACAACAACAATAAGGCATCAATGAAGTCAATAATATGCTATTCAATCTGTCGCATCATACACATGGACATAGTTAATGCATCTGTATGTTTACACATCGCTTTCCCAGTTAGCAGTACAATAGTTAGCAGTACTCTATAAAACGTCACACAGGTTTATACACCTTTAGCTATGAATTGCATTGCAAACTGACGTGATTCAAATAGGAATTAAATGGCATGGTGTGGACTGACTGCTTTCCCAGTTAGCAGTACTCTATAGTTAGAAGTACTCTATAACATCACTATATCACACAGGTTTATACATCTTTAGCTATGAATTGCATTGCAAACTGACGTGATTCAAATATAAATGAAATGGCATGGTGGAAAGAAGTGATCGAATGTTTTACTTAAGTAAAAGTATTGACTATACATCGCAGTATAGTCAATACTGCGATGTAGAAGTACTGTATTATGAGAAAGGATCCGGAATTAATGTGCTTCAGTAAAACTATTAGTATTAAAATGTGCTTACAGTACCCAAAGTACAAAAATGTTTGCAAATAGCAGACGTGCAGCTCACAACGCAAATCTAAACTACGACAAACGAAGCGTTATTCTCTGCCAGGCCTTGAAATACCAGTAGCCTCCCAGTACACACATTAGCTTAGCTTTGGGTCTCCACATTAGATGTAGATGAACTGCATAATACACAGAAACACCCGAAAAGAAAATAACGTCAATCATACAACAACATACATAGATATATAAGCAACATATACGAATACAATGAAAGAGTTTATCCCATTGAGTAATAACCATTATTCATGCATATTCATCATACCAACCATCTACGCTAACTGTTGCGTTGTCTGTCGTTGACGAAAACAACTATGTACGCACGCGCAAGATCAAATGTGACGTAAAGTGTTCTGGCTTGAGGACCACAGCAATCGATCACAGACTCACCAAATGACACTAGTCAATCCAAGACCTATACATGACTATATCGTGTAAACGTATATTGTAACATTGTGTTAAACGGACTGACAATAAGGAACTGACAAAAAATATTCATGGCCAAATGAATGTCGCAGTTACAACTACACCGGAACTAAACCGGAAGTCGTCACACAGACGCATGCGCAGTCCACATCGTTACTGCTGTATATATTGTCAAACTACTAACTTATCCCTCTGAAAATTACACAGTAAACATATAAATCACTCAGTCACTTAGGCAACACTTTCCTCATACAGATGCACACGCTAATCCGCCTAAATACAGAAAGTAAATAAAATAAACTCCTCGCAAAACCGGAAGTGATGTCGCATTAACCATAAATCACACAGTCCTGCGCTCAATACGAACACCCACTGGGTGGCGCTAGAAGCCCTACATAAGCAGGTAATAGTCATACAACAATTGTACTAATGACAATAATACTTTTACTTACAGATCTAGTATTTATATGTTGTGGACTGGTGTTGATACTTACTCACTATTGTCTTGAGGTGATACTGACCACAGGCCATTAGTTTCAAAGTAATTCACACATTAACTACTTAACAATAGAGCCGTTATTTCATTCGACGCCCGTGCATAATAAGCAGAGGTGTACTTCCTGCTTAAATTTACTCCACTACAAGTAAAAGTAGCTCAGTCAAAATGTTACTCAAGTAAGAGTAAAAAAGTACTTGCTTTTAAATATACTTAAGTAATCAAGAGTAAATACTTTTAAAAAATACTTAAGTACACGTAAAAGTACATTACTTATTTTTCACACCAATGAATTGCTGTATTTTTTTATATGGCTTTTTTTAATCACAAGTCAAATGAGTGCAGGTTTGATTCAAAACGAGTAAACTAAATGGATATCTTTATAGCCTATAGTGGTGCAGCACAAAATAACCACACAA